>NW_004443944.1:28180941-28190363 GCF_000243295.1 Trichechus manatus latirostris
CATAAAACAATATGTGTACTAACTGTTTAATGAGAAAACTATTTGTTCTGTAAACCTTCATTAAAGTACAATAAAAAAAATTAAAATAAATAAATAAATATATGGAAGGAGAGAAAACCAGAATAAACCAGCAAAAGTTGTCAATCATCAATTTTTTTATTACTCCCTGTAACACTGGATTAGAGCTGCAGGTGTTGGTATGAACTCATGGATTTCAATATATATAGATGAATATAGAAGTATAGATATAAATGTATATATCATAAAAGACAAAAAAACAAAAAAACAAAAAAAAACCTATTGCTGTCAAGTCAATTCTGACTCATAGCGACACTATAGGACAGAGTAGAACTGTCTCATAGGGTTTCCAGGGAGTGGCTGGTAGATTCGAACTGCTGACCTTTTGGTTAGCAGGCGAGCTCTTAACCCTAGCTCTGTCCATGAGAAGGCCTGGGAGCAGTGACTACCTATACAGCAATTAACAAACCCAGTGCCTGGATCTTGGTTTCTAACCACCATTCCCCACTGAAATAACAAGGATGTTTTGGAGAAATGGCTAATTCCAGAACTGAAACAGGAAAGGTACAAGATGAGTCTTGAACATCTTATGCTAGAAATTAAGAAAATGCTCAAAAAATGATAGGGCATGTCAAAAGGACCCAGAGGCCACCATAAAGGGGCTCCCTCTTGTCAAATTTGGGGTAGTATGAGCATCAGAATAAATAACAAGCTCCAGTACTGGCCAAGACAGAGTAATACCACTATAGACTTTCTCACTCACCACAACTAAAAACTTTGGACTCAAAATACAAAAAGCAATGAACTTGGAACTCTGAAAAGTGATTGCAATTAGATTAGGGAGAGGGGTAGTGAAAATCTGAAGAAATAACCCTAATGATGGTGAGTTTCCTGTTTTAATGAAGATGCAGGATACAGGTCAATATACAAAAATCAATTAGCAATAACCAATTAGAAACTGAAAATTTAAAAACAATACAATTTACAGCAGTACTAAAAAACAAGAAATACTTAGGAATAAATCTAAGAAAATACGTGCAGATTCTGTAAGCTGAAAACTACAAAACACTGATGTAAGAAATTAAAGAACACCTATATCAATACCATGTTCATGGATTGGAAGACTTAATATTGTTAAGACATCAGTTCTTAACAAAGTGATCTAAAGGATCAACGCAATCACAATCAAATCCCAGAAGAAAATTTTTAGATGTTACGATGGTTAAGGTTGTGTGTCAACTTGGCTAGGCCATGATTCTCAGTGTTTTGGCAGTTGTATGATGTTGTTGTGATCACTTCTCTGTTGAAATTTGATACGTGATGACCCCCATGATGGAATCTGCCGAGTGGTACCAGTGGTACCTGTGGCAGCTCACTGCCCCCTCAGCCTTCATCTCTCCACCCTCCTTCACCTAGTCCCTTCCTGCTTGCCTTGCCAGAGCTTTTGCTTGTTCTAGATCCTGCAGCTGACTCCTGTTTGTCTGATCTCCGGTTCTTGGGAATTGAGCTAGCAGCTTGCCTGCTGATCTTGAGATTCCTGGATGTTCACAGCCTGCTACAGTCCTGCTCTCTGGCCTGCCGATCTTGGGTTCACCAGCCCCTGCAGCTATGTGAATCACTAGAATCCTCTTTCCTGCCCCACAGACTTGGGATGACAGCCTCTAAAAACCACATGAGGCATTTCCTTGATATAAATCTCTCTCTATACTTTACTGGTTTTGCTTCTCTAGAGAACCTAGCCAAAGACAGATGTTGACAAGCTGATTCTAAAATTTATACAGAAAGGCAAAGGAACTAGAAAAGACAAAAACAATTTTGAAAAAGAAGAATAAAGTTGGAAGACACACTACCTGATTTCAAGATTTAGTATAAAGCTACAGTAATTAAGACAGTGTGGTTTCATGAAAAGATATACTTATAGACCAGTGAAACAGAATAGAGAATCCAGAAATAGACCCACACGAATATGGTCAATTTATTTGACAGATGTAAAGACAACTCAAGGGAGAAAGGATAATCTTTTCAACAAGTAGTGCTGGAATAATTGGACATCCATATGGAAAAAAATGTACTTCAACTCATACCTCAAATCTTGTACAAAAATTAACTCAAAATGGATCACAGACCTAAATGTAAAACCCAAAACTATAAAACATCTAGAAGAAAACATAGGATAAAAATCTTCATGACTTTGCATAGGGCAAAGAGTTCATGATCCATAAAATAAAAAATGATAAAAACTTTTGCTGAGAAAGACATTGTAAAAAGAATGAAAAGACAAGTTACAGACCAATAGAAAAATTCTGCAAATCACATATCTGACAAAAGACTTGTATCCAGAATACATAAAGAACTCTTAGAACTTAACAGTAAGAGAATAAACAACCCAATTTTTAAAATGTGCAGAAGATTTGACAGTTTACCAAAGAAGATATACTGGAAGCAAATAAGCATATGAAAAGATGCTCAACATCTTTAGTTATTAGGAAAATTCAAATTAAAACCAAAATGAGATACCACTACACATCTATTCCAATGTTTTTTTAAAAATTTGACAATATTAAGTGTTGGTGAGGAAACAGAGCAACTAAAACTCTCATACATTGCTGGGCCCTGAATTCTACCCTGGCTAGTACTTCCCTTCTCTGAATTTTAGTTTGTATATTTGTGAAGCAAAGGGGTTATACTAAGGTTATATGAATTACATGCATTTCTATAGAAAGCAACGTGCTAATATATATAAAAAGATTTCATTCATTAATTTCTCTTCTGGAAATACAGCCTAAGGAAATACAGGTATCCCTTACAATCCAAACCCTTGCTATCAGAACTCTTGCTTTTCAAACTTAGAAACAAATAGATGGTGATAACAACAGACATTTGTATTACAAAATACACAAGCTTTAAGCACTAGATGATTGTCACCTTGTTATTTTAATAATGAAAAATTAGAAATAATCTAAATATTCAGCAATAAGGAAAATGTTCTTTACAGTGCATCCAGAATCAGTCTCCTAAAACAACTCTGATCACTTCCCTCCCCTGCTTAACTCCTTCCACAGTTTCCTTTTGTTTCTAGGTTAAACCTGGGTTTCAATCCCAAACCTGCCATTTATTGGCTGAATTTGAGAAAAGCTAATTAATCTCTTGAGACCTCAATTTCTGACCTGTAAATAAAGTGTCATATACACGCAGATGCTCAAAATGGCTAATAATAGTGATGATGATAATAGCAATGCCTGTGACTTTAATACCACATACTAGAATTTACACATTCAAATAAGTATTATCCTTTTCATAATTATTATCATTTAAAATAATTACTAAATGCATACTCTGTGCCAGATCCTGTACCAATTCTTTTATATATATTTCCTCATTGACTTTACAGAGCCATCCTGTGTAGTAGTTCTTATTCCCAGGCTAAGAAAGATTACATGATTTACCCAAGACCATACTATAAAATAATTTATAGCAAGTTTATTTTTAATAGCCCCAAATTGCAAACAATCCAAATACTCCTCAACAGGTGAATGGTTCAACAAAATGTGGTACATTCATACGACGGAATACCAATCAGCAATAAAAAGGAACGGACTACGTATTTGTGATGGTTAAGACTGTAGGTCCACTTGGCTAGGCCATTATTCTTAGTATTTTAGCAGTTGTATAATGTTGTGATCACCCCCATGATGGAATCTGCTGAGTGGTACTGGCAGAGGCAGGGCCTGTGGCAGTTCACCGCCCCCTCAGTTTCATCTCTGTGCCTTCTGCCGGTTACTTTCTGCCTGCTCGCCTTGCCATGGTTTTTGGCTTGTTCCAGACTCAGCAGCTGCCTCTTGTTGTCTCACCTCTGGTTCTTGAGACTTGAGCTAGCAGCTTACCTGTTGATCTTGGAACTTGTCAAACTTCTCAGCATGCGAGCAAGAGTCCAGTTACCCAAACTGCTGATCTTGGGTTCGCCGGCCCCTGCAGCTACGTGAATCAGGAGAAACCTTGCGGTCTTGTCTGCTGATCTTGGAATTCATTGACTTTCACAGACTGTGAGCAGGAGTCCCTCTCCGACCTTCTGACCTTGGGTTCACCAGTTTCTGCAGCTCTGTGAATTGGGAGAGGCCTCTACCCTGATCTGTGGACTTGGGACGTTTTAGCCTCTACAATTGCATGAGCTATTTCCTTGATATAAATCTCTCTCTATATATATTTATACGCTTTACTGGTTTTGCTTCTCTAGAGAACCCAGCCTAAGACAGTACTGATACACTCAACAACCTGCCTGAATCTCCAAGAAATTACACTAAGTGAAAAAAGCCAATTCCAAAAGATTGCATGATTCCATTTATATAACATCCTCAAAATGACAAAATCATAGAGATGGAGGACAGATTAGTTGTTGCCAGGAGTTAGGGATGGGGGAGTGGGTGTAATTATAAAGTGGCACCATGAAGGATCTTTGTGGTGATCAAACAGTTCTACATCTTGATTATGGTAGTAATTGCACACATCTACACATGTGACAAAATTGCTTAGACCTATACACATGAGCACATGTAAAACTGGTGAAATCTCAATAAGATCTGTGGATTCTACCAATATCAGTTTCCTAGTTTTGATATTATACTATAGTTATGAAAGACGCTGACACTGGGGGAAACTGAGTAAAGGGTACACAAGACCTCTCTGTACTATTTTTGCAACTTCCTGTAAATCTATAATTATTTCTAAATAAAAAGCTAAAAAAAAAAGAGTATCCACACTTCTTTTCACAATCTCCCACAATGGTGTGCCATCAAAAGACACAATGTCTCTGACTGAAAGAGTCTGGGAACTATATTAGAGCTCTCCATTCACAGGGATGGTCTGCAACCCGCCACTTTCCTCTTTCTTTTATCAACATTACTGAGGATCGACTGGTTGTCAGGCCTTGTGTTGGAAGCTAAGTGATAATGATTTATGATAAGAGATGAATGATTCATGATCCCTTCCCAAGTGAGCACCCAATCCAGTGATAATAAAAAGGCCTAATATGATCAGAAGTTCCCTGGTGATCTAGTGGTAAGGAATTGGCGCTCTCATGGCCATGGCTGGAGTTCGATTCCCAGTCAGAGAACAATATCCTCTTGGAAGCCCTGGTGGCACAGTGGTTAAGAGCTCAGGCTGCTAGCCAAAAGGTCAGCAGTTTGAATCCACTAGCCACTCCCTGGAAACTCTATGGGGCAGTTCTACTCAGTCCTATAGGGTCGCTATGAGTCAGAATCGACTCAGTGGGTTTTGGGGTAATATGATCTGAGCACCGAACTAGGAGTCAAAAGAATTCCATACTGTTTTGGATTCTTTTTGTCTGATATTAAAATCTGGCCCCTGCTTTCTTTTTGTTAGCATTTTCTGATATATCTTTGACCCTCATTTTACTTTTAATCATCTGGTGGTATTTTGTTTTAGGTGGTTTCCTTGTTACCAGCATCTCACTGGATTTTGCATTTTGACCCATTTTCCAGGTTTATTTTTCAGTTGGGAAGTTTCATACACATGCATGGAAAGATGCTCATTTCATATTGTAAATTAAAACAACAGGTTACAAAACAGCATATTTAGTATCAGCTCAGATATTAGGATAAAATTCCAAATTGTGTGTATGTGTGTGTGTATGCATACAAACATATATCAAATACTTGTTAGGTGCCGTCAAGTCTATTTCAACTTATAGCGAACTCATGTGTCAGAGCAGAACTGCCCCCATAGGGCTTTCTAGGCTATAATCTTTACAGGTGCAGATTGTCAGGTCTTTTCTCCCAGGGAGCTATTGGGTGGGTACCAACTGCCAGCCTTTCCGTTAGCAGCCAAGGGCTTAACCATTTTGCCACCAGGACTCCTTATATCAAATACTTAACTATGCTTATTTCTGTGTGTTTTTTAAAATTTTTTTTCTTTGCTTATACATATTTTCTAATGAACACATTATTTGTGCCACACACATGCACACACACACCCCAACAATTAAAGATTTTTAAAAATAAGATTCAATAAAATAATTTGTAACCAGTTTATAAGGGCAATGGGGGCACTTAAACTCTTTTTTTTTTTTTTCAACATTTTATTGTGGCTTGGGTGAAAGTTTAGAGTAAATTAGTTTCCCATTCAACAATTTATACACATTTTGTTTCATGACATTAGTTGCTATCCTCTCAATGTGTCAGCACTCTACCCACTTCCTCCCTGGATGCCCCATTTCCATTTGCCCATCTTTCCTGCCCCTCCCTGCCTTCTGAACTTCGTTTTTGGGCAAATTCTGCCCTTTTGGGCTTGTGTGGTTGATTCTTCCGAGGAGCACATTCCTCACGGGTGCTACTGTTCACTTTATAGGTCTGTCTATTGTTTGGCTGAAAGGTGATTTGCAGGAGTAGATTCAGTTCCAGGTCTGAAGGTGTCTAAGGGCCATAATCTTGGGGGTTCCACCAGTCTCCAACAGACCAGTAAGTCTGGTCTTTTTTATGAATTTGAATTTTGTTCTACATTTTTCTCCTACTCTGTCCAGGACCTTCTACAGTGATCCCTATCAGAGCAGTTGGTAGTGGTAGCTGGGCACCATCTAGTTCTTCTGGTCTCAAGCTAGTGGAGGCTGTGGTTCATAGGGTCTATTAGTCCCTTCATAGGGTCTGTTAGTCCTTTGGACTGTTTCTTCACTCTTCTTTGTTCCAGACAAGAAGAAACCAATAGCTGTATCTTAGATGGCCACTTGCAAGCTTTGAAGACCCTAGTCACTACTTACCAAAGTAGGATGTAAAACATTGTCTTTATGGACTATGTTATGCCAGTTGACTTAGATGTCTCCTGAGACTACGGTCCTAACCCCTCAAGCCCAGTGACTCAGTTCCTCGAGGTGTTTGGTTATGGCTAAGAAGCTTACATAACTGGGGGGCACTTGAACTCTTGATGAAAGAACTATAAAAAAAAAATGGAAATTTCATATTACCTCTGGATCTCTTAGACAGAAGAATAAAACTAGCAATAATTACAAAGGAAAAAAAAATTTGTCCTCATGGAACTACTTACAAAGTTTTTGATTTTGGACCATTCCTCCTCTTGGTGTTTTGATTCCTTAATCTGCAAAATTCAAGAGAATGGAATATACATCAGTATATATTCTAAACTTAACATGGGGTCTCTGGGTGGGTTTAAGTATATTGGTAAATTACCTGAAATCATATGCAGAAGGGTGTTAAGTGCATCTCTCTTCTAGGGAGAGGTATTATAACTTTTTTCAGATTCTACGGGTTTACTTACTCACAAAGGATTAAGAATAACAGAATAGGATTTTTTAATTTGATCTCTAAGGCTCCTTCCAGCCAAACATTCCACAATTTTAACAGATATCTAAGATATATTATATCTAATAGATCCTAGATCCCTCCTTCCTTCTCTAATATTTCATGATTCTAACAGAGATGAATAAATGGACTAGATAGCTAACATTCCATGATTCCAAGTACCACCAGAGTTCATTCCTTTTCCCCAGAGGGCAAGGACTAAATTTTTCAGCATAGAATTCTAGGCTCTTTATGACTCAATCTCCATCAACCTTCCAACCATATCTCTCACCCCTTCCCTAAACCCCAGCCACTCCCCGTCTAGCCTGCAGTTTCCACAAAGTTTTGCTCCCACTCACTCTGTGCCTTTGTACAGACAGGCACAGTGCCTTCTACCTGGAATGCCCCTAACCCCAACCTTTTTCTTCTTGAGTCTCAGCTTGAAGGTACCCTCTCCAGTGAAGCCTCCCATGCCTCCTCACCCTTGCAGCAGCAGCTGGTGGGCTCCCTTCACACTGAATACTGACTGCCTGTTAATACACAGGGAATAGGACTGTTGGTTTGCTCAGCAAACTCAACTGCCTAGGGACCAGGCAGGGGAAGTAAAGGTTTGAAGCCAATAGGTATAAAAAACACCAGCCCTGTGTTTCCCCACCTGTTATGGATTGAATTGTGTCCCCTCAAAATATATATTGAAATCCTAATCCTTTTCCTTCCCAGTACCTGTAAATATGATCCTGTTTGGAAATAGGGGTTTTCTTTTGTTACGTTAATGAAGTCATACGGGGAGTAGGGTAAGTCCTAAACCTAATCCCTTCTGAGTGGTGGTTTATAAATAGAGCAGAATAGACACAGACACAGACACACACACACAAAGGGGAATAGACCATGTAAGTAACCATCCACAAGCCAAGGAATGCCAAGAAACACCAAGGAACACCCAGGGCTACTAACAAGGAGGGATGTCGATGTCCTGATTAGGACATTTACCCTCCAAAATTGTGAGATAATAACATTCCTGTTCTTTAAACTATCCGTTTGTGGTATTTTTGTTATAGCAGCATGAGGTGACTAAGACACCACCTCTGAGAAGAAAATAGAAATATCAGCTCTAGGAGAGGCAGGGCCAAGACAGTGGAGTGGTCAGACGTTTCCAGTTGACCCTCTTACAACAAAGACCCAAAAAAAAACAAGTGATTCCATAATATATGACAATCTGGGAGCTCTGAACATCAAAGGCAGAGTTGAGGAACCAGACGGAGTAGCAGGGGGAGGGAGAGACGGTTCAGAAGCAGCGAGGAGTTGCCGGACCTGACCCGGCAAGAGGCTGAGCCCTTCAGGCCTAAGCAGCTTGTGAATGAGCGGTGAGGCAGGCAAGCAGCTGTGCTCAGGAGGCATGTTTTGTGCACCTGGAGAGACCCAGCCGCTGAGAGTCTACACGGCCGTCCAGAAGCAGTGAGAAGCAGCCTTCGATCCAGCAAAAGATAAGTAATTGTGTACTGCTTACCCTGTGGATCAAAAACACTCCCCTTAGGGAAAAACCTTTCTCCCATTTACCTCCCTGCTCCCTGCTCTGCACTAGGTCCCGGACAGGCTTCAGCAATTGCTGAGTCCTGTGGGCCAGAAGTAGGATCTGTCACACGCCGGGAGACATTCTCCCTGCCTTGGAGAGTGAACAAATTAACAAACAGGGGAAAAAATATACTGCTGGCTCCCCTAAGCCAGGAACCTGGAGTAGGCACAGCTCCTTTGCCTAGGCACAGGCATAAGGGATCCACAGATTTTCAGTGCCTTTCCCCCTGCATAGACTTGTGTGGGCCCATCTCAGCAGCGTAGGCCCTTATTACTGCAGTACAACAGGGTATATACCAGAAGTCTAACTTCAACTGTTTCGGCTGTGAGGTAGCAGGTTCTTGATATCTGACACTGTTCTGCCCATTAAGCAGGGTTTTCACCTACCCACATCAGGGGCCTGAGGACTGGTGGCTCCACCCACAACACATAGCCACCTGCAATAGAGGTCCATGAATAAGAGGTGCCCCCCAGTCCTTACAGCCAACAGCATTAGGTGCTCATAGTCCAGCTGCAAAACCCACC
>NW_004443944.1:28196297-28231701 GCF_000243295.1 Trichechus manatus latirostris
TCAAAAGCTTGCAAGCGGCCATCTAAGATGCATCAATTGGTCCCAACCACCTGGAGTAAAGGAGAATGAAGAACACCAAAGACATAAGGAAAAGTAGTAGCCCAAGAGACAGAAAGGGCCACATAAACCAGAGATTTCATCAGCCTGAGACCAGAAGAACTAGATGGTGCCCAGCTACCACCAATAACTGCCCTGAAAGGGAACACAACAGAGAGTCCCGGATAGCAGGAGAAAGGTGGGGTAGAGAACTCAAATTCCAGTAAGAAGACCAGACTTAATGGTCTGACTGAGACTGGAGGAACCCCTGGATTCTCTATCAGCCCAGAACTAAAACAATTTCCGAGGCCAACTCTTCAGACAGGGATTGGACTGGACTGTGGGACATAAAGTGATACTCATGACGAGTGTGCCTCTTAGCTCAAGTAGATACAAGAGACTAAACGGGTACCTTCTGTCCGGAGGTGAGATGGGAAGGCAGAGAAGCGTAGGAGCTTGTTGAAGGAACATGGGGAATCAGGGGTGGAAAGGAGGAGTGTGCTGTCACAGTATGGGGAGAGCAATTAGAGTCACATAACAATGTACGATAAATTTTTGTATGAGAAAAAATAAAAAGTTGAATTGGCAAAAAAAGAATTTAAAAAATAAAAACAAAACAAAACAAAAGAAATGTCAGCTCTAAGGAAAACAACGTCAGAGCAATAATAAATGTAAACATTCTGTTTCAGGGAACAATAGGGACTGGTGAGGATGGAGGCCAACTGGAATAGAGCACCTTGTCTATAGGAAGGCATCTCTACTCTGTTCCAGCTGATTGTTGACCTGTAGGAATGTGGGTCCAGTGTGGCCAGCTCTTCCACTTTTTCAAGAAAAGCTGGAAATCCAGACTTTTATGTGAAATCTCCTAATTTTACATGTCAGTAGCTGATGTAAAAAAAAAAAAAATTAAAGACCCATTACAATGACTTTCAGGAGCCCTGGTGGCGCAGTGGTTAAGCACTTTGCTGCTAACTGAAAGGTTGGCAGTTCTATCTACCAGTTGCTCTGTGGGAGAAAGATGTGGCAGTCTGCTCCCATAAAGATTTACAGCCTTGGAAATCCTATGGGGCAGTTCTATTCTGTCCTATAGGGTTGCTATGAGTCAGAATCAAAAACAAGAGTATGATTTGGTTTTGGTATGATGACTTTCAAGGTTTTCAGGCTGTGGAAACTGAGGACCGACTTCTACCTATAGGAGGGTCACTGGTGTGTTGATGGTTGGTACACATGTCGACCGATCCTACACAGAGCTTCCAGGGTTATACAAAAACTTTCAGATAGTCCCCTGTCCTTCTCTGGGCATGTTCCCCTGGCTGTAAAATGGGGATACAAAACCTATTTGTGAGTCAGCTGTCAAACAGAATATAATACCATTTACTGAACGGCTGTCAGAGTTAGGTGCTTTTTACCTGCATCATCTTACTGAATTCTAAGAGTACCCTTTATGAAGGCAGTTTTATTACATCCACATTTTACAGATAAGAAAACAGTAGCTCAGAGATAGTAACCAATTTACCTAATGAAAAGAACAGCAAACATTTAAAAAGCCCTTTCTTTCCAAGTGCTTACCCAGTTAGCCTCCCAACAACTCTGAGAGGTATGTACTATTATTGCCTGAGGCCAAAAGGCAAATAAACTCTACAATGGGTATTCCACCAAGGCACCTTAACTCCAACCCTCTGCTCAGTGCTGTTGAACAGAAATTTTGTAGTAGCCAAAAGTAAAAAGGAACAGGTGAAATTGATTTCAATGATATATTTTATTTGGCCCAATATATGCAAAATACTGTAATTCCAACATGTAATCAATATAAAGTTATTTATATATTTTACATTATTTTTTCGTACTAAATCTTTGAAATCCAGTATTTTACATTACAGCACATCTCAATTCGGTCGAGCCACATTTCAAGGGCTCAGTACACACATGGGGCTAGTGGCCACCGTATGGGGCAACGCATTTACATTCTGCTACTAATCCTAAAGTTAAAAGAGAACCCGCAGAGCCACCTGCCCCTTGGTTTCAGAGGACACGCAAAAAAATAAGAATGGCAAAGAGTTCTTGAGCATTTACTCTGTGCCAGGCAGTGTGTGGAGGATCTTACACACGTTGTTATTTGTCATTCTCTCAATGAGACAGGTGCTACTGCCCTCCTTGTTTGACAGATGAGGGATTTAGGAGCGAAGGATTCATGCAGGTGAGCGGCGGGGTCCCGACTCGAAGCTACACAGCTGCTCCAGAGCCACACCCTCCCCAGCGCCCCGCCTGCTGTCCTGCACCGCTTTACCCAAGCCACGGCCTCGCCATCATCCTAAATAGGGTCAAGTGAGGCTCGCCATCATCCTAAATAGGGTTAAGTGAGGAGGCGCGCCCTTCGGGGCTGGCGCGGGTCACCTGAAAGACGAAGTGGTCAGAGAAACTAAGGAGTCCAGTCGAGAAGTCCACGTCGTCACCTTTGGGCTGCTCCTTCTTTACTTTCTCTTCCTTCTGTTCCTCCTCCTTCTCTTCTTCCTCCTTTTGAAACTGGTGCGCGGAGGAGCCATTATAGGGCTCAGACCCCCACATGCTTAGATTGTCCTGCGACTCCGCGACCTCAGCTTCTTCCTGAAGCAACTCGCTAGGGGGCGACTCTCCCTCGAGTAGGGACTTGGCTCCCCAGGGCTCGAGCGACGACCTGATCATAGAGAAGCTTGAGGAAACTTCCGCTTCCGGCCACCCGAGGAGCCTCGCGGTTGCAGGTAGGCACCTCGCGCTCGCAGGCCGTCACCCGTCCGCCTCCCTTAAGGGTTGCGCAGGCTCTGCCCTTTAGTCGGAAACGTTTCCCTCCCCCCACCCTCCACACCAGCGCCGACGCAGTGTTGAGCCCATAGCTGCCGGACAAAGAGTGACGTCCAGAGCCGGAGTCATGGCGGCAACGGAGGAGAGCTTGGTGGCCACTGGGGCGTCTGGGAGCCCCGCAGCGCCGCCGGAGAAACGGGATGGAGCCGGCCCGAGCTCGGACCTGGAACGTAGCTCCGCAGGTTCCTTTTCGATTCCAGAGGCCTCACCGCCCGCCCCCAAATCCTCCAGCCCCAACGCCGTCCCCAAGGCGATCCCTACGCCTCCCGTGGCAGCTTCCGCAGCCCCGGAGCTGCCCCTCGGGCCCACGCCCCTGGGCTCTGCGCCCCTGGCCGACGCCGCTCCGCGCTCGCCCCCAAGCCCCGGATACTCCAGACCCGGGCCCGAGACGTTCCGCCAGCGCTTCCGGCAGTTCCGATACCAGGACGCGGCGGGCCCGCGGGAGGCGTTCCGACAGCTGCGGGAGCTTTCCCGCCAGTGGCTGCGGCCCGACATCCGCACCAAGGAGCAGATCGTGGAGATGCTAGTGCAGGAGCAGCTGCACGCCATCCTGCCCGAGGCAGCACGGGCCCGGCGGCGGGGCCGCCGCACCGATGTGCGCATCACGGGCTGAGTGGCGGGGCTGCGGGCGGCTCGGCCGCTCTTTGTGGATTGGGGCCACTATCGGATCCGGGGCCCTGAAGCTGGCTCCCCACCCTGCGTTAATGAAAAGCGTGTTTTGACAGTTCCTGTAGTCTGATGTGCCTCTTTCGTTCGTCCTTTACTGAGTTTATGTTCCCAGTCCTATTTCTTACCTTCTTTCTGGCTGGTGGCAAAACGAAGTCGGGAGCCTAGGAGAGTAAGGCCTTTGTTTCTTATTCCTTGGGTCATTGTTGGCTTTTGTGGGACTCTTATGTGTTGGCTAAACCTGGGCCGATCCCTCCACCACATCCGGAAAGTTTCTTTCCTGCGCTCTTCAGGGTTTCTTTTGCGTTTTCTTTGCTTACTGGGAGGCTATGTAATCCGGCTTACCAGCAGGCTCTGGAGTCCCGCAGCCTGGGTTCCATTTCCACCTCTACCTCTTACAAGCTAGAATCTGATCTTGTTTTTCCCATCTCCAAAGATGAGAGTGATAGGTCCTGTCTGATAGGTGGTTGTAAAATCCTGCAGGCAAAGTAGTTGGCTCTTAAATGCTTCTTAGCTGCTTTATCTTTGTCAATACAGCCACCAACTTATTTACCGTTAGGACAAAGGCGTCCCAGAAGGCCAGAGCTACTGGGCTATTTACATGTGTTTTTTCCCAGGCCCATACAGAGACTATGGAGAGCTGCTTTATGCCTCCAGACCCCCTCGCCTCCTTCCTTGCAAATTGTAGACTCTAGTAAGATTTAAGAAGCAAAACTGGTGTGAACCAGTGGGTTATTTAAATTGCTGGAGCTACTCATTTTAATGAGTGTCTCCACAACTGGCCCCCTTTTTAAAAACAGGCATAATTGTTTAGAAAGGGAAGAAGGAATTTGGAATTGGGAAGCTCTGAAATCTTAAAAGCTACTCAACTGTTCCCTGAGGCTTCTGCCCACCCAGGATGAACTTAAATAGGGTGCATGGGCAGCTTGGATTAGTCCCAAAAGGGTCCTAGTTGCAATAGGTGCCATCTCTTAATACCGGTAAGGCCAGACCAATCCCTGTAGTGCTGTCAACAATCAAAATCTAATAATTCTGCAGCTAGCACCACAAAGCACAGCCAGACTGAGCTAGAGGCTGGTGTGGGGCATTTTGGTTTTGAATATTAAAAAGTCATTTAAAAGTATTTGTATACTTTCTTGGGATCTTGAGCTTGCATCTGCCTCCCTGCAAAAGATAAATCTGTTTAGAATGTAAAAGCAGACTTTTATAAGGTGATGCTTACAGAAAATTAATGCATATTAAAAAGAGTGAAAATCTTTATGTCAATAACATGTAACTGATACATAGCAACAAAAACCTGTTTTATTTTTTCCAAATACAGAAGTTTGCATGTTTTGCAAATATTGCTTCAAAGCAACATTACATTTCTATATACAACGCGTTCTGTTCTAATAGCGCGTAAACATAGGTATGTATCCACAGTGCAATGTTGGCTCATCAAGGGTCCACCTTGCATACACTCATCACTTAAAATGGTTAGTCAAACCAGAACTGTTTTTAATCAAGGCAATTTTTGTAGGTGGATAGTTTTTCTCAAAAAAAACAAAACTTAGGTAGTGCACATGTGTCTAAATGGTAGCAGTAATGTCTGCAAATAGTAGTTTCCAGTGCTCCAACTTGGGGTTAGTTCATCTTGAACTAGGAATTGGGGATCAAGCCCCTCAACATGGCTTAAATTAGGGAAGCACACTGAGGTCAGAACTTGGAGAGTCCTCCCTGCTTCCCTAAGGACAAAAGTCACAATGGGTGAAATGGGGTTATTTCCTTTATAAAACTTAAACAACGAACCCATAATGGCCACTTGGCAAAATGAGGGTAATTCAGTTTCTGTTTTTATCTTTGAAAAAGATATGAAATTGACTACCTAAAAAGTTACAGCTTCCTCAGATATGATAAATGTATTTTCACAAAAGAAAGATCAGTAATCTAATACAACAGTCATCATACCTCACAGTTGTGGCTACAGAAAATCATCCTGTTTTTCAGACAAGTGTCACAGTTCTTAAAATGTGCTGTCTGATTAATTATCCAAAACAGATGCCACACACACTCTCTTGAGTGTCTTTTCACACCAGAAACACCAATGTTAGCAATGGGAAACAGCTTCCTGTAGAGAAACTGTCAGGTTTATTCCAGATGTTACAGCTGCAAGTACTCCCTCTGATGGATAAGCTATAGAAGGCCGATTTATACTTGCCCTATAATTCATTTTATACAAATGGTGAACAATTCACTAGACAGTATTCCCTGAAACAGACCTTAGTACAGAGGCCTTCACGACAACAGGTGCCTTACAGCCTAATCATTCCAAAGGTTCCTGGAGATACTGTCACTGCTATGAGATACTGGCTACTTAATGTTTACATAGTAAATGTTTGCAGCATATAACAGATTCCTAAACCGATAATTAACTTGTAAATGTTAATGGACAACTGTGATTTTTGCCTTCAGTGATAACAAGAAAACTAAATGGTGTAACGGTCACTCCTCAAAGCATAGAACGTCTTCTTTCACTTAGCCTACTAGTAAGGAAAAATAAAAATAAACAGCAATTACATGTGGAACCGTGACCTGCAAAAGTAACACAAATATTGTCTCAAAAGGTACAAACATGTCATACCTGGACCTTAAGCAGCATAATCACCTTGATCTCACAAAATACAAACAGGAAATTTAAAGTGTTAAAGTATATTAACAAAACAATTCTGAAAACACTGACCACTGAACATACTCTCCCCTCCTGGGAGAAAAGCGGCACATGTAGAATCTGAAGTTTGTTTACAACAATATAAAATAAGGTAATTTCCCAGACCACCTTCTTTATAACAAATCTTTACAGTGAAAGAGTTCAAAATTTTGGGAAACATTTTTTGGACATTAAATAGAACTGGGAAGCTGTCAATATTAAGAAGTGAGTAGAAAATTATGTCCTTTAGGTTCCAGACCCTGCCTGCTTCAGTTTGGAATCTGTCCTAGATTCTTATTACAATGAGATTCTAGTTTCTCCACAGGCTATATGGGCTCTGCTACAAAAGACACAACCCACCCAACTCTGGGGTGAAAGCATACAAAACTTGTCCCCTGTACCGTGAAGTCATGCAAGAGAGGTGGTGAGAAAAGTGAAAAGTCCTAACGAGATGGTAGGGCAGCCACGGCCTCTGCTCCTGCCCAAACGCCACAGAATGAAGTCCGAACATTCCCATGAAGTTGGAAAATGAAAATGATGCTGACTAAACACCATGCCAGGCAGAAACCAGACGGGCTGGCATGTGTCCCAACCTGACAGGAAAGTCAATTAAATAAGCTGCAAATTGAATTTACAACTGTTTCCAACTAAACTTTTTTTGGCTCTCATTCCATTTATCATCAGTGGCACGATTTCAAGTGAGGTTTGTGCAAAAAGACTCGCTCTTCATTTGACGATGTGCACAGAAAAAGGGAATCCCAAGAGTCTTATTTGCTACCTTCTTGGCAGGCTTTGAGATCAGAGTGCCCTGCCCTCCAGCATCTAAAATGGCCTCTGTCCAATGTCCATCACACCCCTGCCCAGATCCCTGAAGTCTGTCGGTGTCACGTGCATTCAGCATGCTAGGTTTATTTATTTAAATATATGAAGCTTCTCCTGTAGGAGCCCCAGGATTGTGCCCCCATTAGTTTTAGGTGCCCAGTTTCATGATGAACAGCAGAGGGCAATCTGCTGTACCTTGCCCAGGTCCGTCAGCAGCTGCTTGATGCAATGCTTGAGCTGTGGTAGCCTGGCCAATGGCTCTGGGGGCTCCAGTTCCCCAGTATAGTCCAGCCAGCTCTCCAACACTGTTGGCAGAAGAGAAAGAAACAAGACCCAATGAGCTCCCAACACTTGATTTGCAAGAACATCAGCACCTCATCCCGTCTGACCACTCATGATGGGAGAAGAGTGGAGGGGGACCATCTCAGCCAACGATGACTCAACACCACTGGCTGTGCAAAGTACTACTCCTGTGATAAGGCTCAACTGCTTTAGAGCAGTGCAGTTCAATAAAACTTGCTGCAATGAAGAAATGTTCTATATCTGTGCTGTTCAATATGGTAGCTGCTAGCCATATGCAGCTATTGAGCACTTGAAATGTGGTTTCAGTGCAACTGAGGAATGAATTTTAAATTTTATTCCATTTTAATTAATTTAAATGGCCACACATAGCTAGTAGCTACGGTATTAGCGCAGCTCTGGAGTCTAGAGGGCTTTGAAGGCTCAACCTTTCTCAGGGTTACTGCCCACTCTTTATAAAGCTTTCCCATGGTAGAAATCAGAGCCTGGCATTTTAGCCTCCTGTCAAGAAAACTGAAAATCAAAAGGGACTTGAAAGGGTCAATTTTTTTTTTGAGGAGGTCTATTTTTATCACCATAAATTCTGATTTACTTCATATTAATTTCTTATCAATACATAATCAGCAGTGGCACAGAATAGTCTGATTTTATTTTCTCTAAGTATTTAATGTAAGATGTCCAGTTACTAACACACTTGATTATAATTGGAGTTCAGTATATAAAAAGCTGTCTTGCTTGTGAGAGCAGGGATTTCCCTGTAGAAAGATGTTTTTTCTTCCCAAAACCACTCCCTAAAGCTCTGGCATTTGAGGAGAGGCCATCTGGGTACCCTGGATTTTTTGCAAGAGCCAGACCCTCCAGGTAGTCCTTGTGCCTACTCCAGCCTGCCTACAGCCTTTCTAGTCAACGCACCAAACTGTACTGAGCACCTTCCGGACTCTGGAGCTGCGGGTGCAGACCTTCCCGGTGCCTGATACACAAGCAGCTTGCAGCCTCACACACAATCCTCTCTTATTCTCAGACTCAAAGGCCTTCCACCTTTCTAAATCCTTTGTTCCCTGCAAGTAACTTCTCAGGGAAGCCTTCTCCAACTCCCCACCCTGAATCTGCTCCCTAGTATTATGGCATTACGTGCTCTTTCTTTGCAGTACTCACCATGGTTTGTAAGCATATACAGTGGGATTATTTAATTAATAACTCTCTTTCCAACTAGAACAAGCTCCATGAGGGCAGAGGCGGAGAGGGCCTTGCTCACCATTATATCTCTAACACTTATTTGTACCTGGAACATAGTAGGCGCTCCATAAATGCAATGAGAGAATGAATGAATGGTCCTAGTGAAATGCCCCAGTGACTGCTCTGGGCTCCACAGAGCTCACCTTCTTCCCTCTATCATATTTCTTGTTGATCCTTGGGGGCTCCAGGGAGGCCTTCCCTCCTCCTGATCACGGCAAGTAAAAGGACTTGGAAATAAGAAAAATATGACTGCCAAACTTGAAAACCAAGAGTAAAGGATCAAAGTCACATGAGATTAGTGGCCTCATAAGCCAGAAAAACTCCACAGTGACTACTTTCAATACATCAATCAATCTTTTTTTTTAAAAACAAAAACAAAAATCTAGGAGATGGGACTGCTCAGAAAAGACCGCTTCATCTGGGTGAGTCTGGAGAAGAGGCAGTCAGGGCTGGCTGGGTCGATTCCAGCAGAGAGAAAAAGAGTGTCAGTCAGTCCTTGGCAAGATGATCCTACAGCTGATGAGAGGCCCCTCTTAAGATCACTATATCTCTCCCAGATCTGATTCTGGGCTCACCAAAGGACACCCCAATAATGTGGTGGCCACTGAGAGAAAAAGCACCAATGTGCAGACTAGACGCGCCTAGGCCACTCAGCAGTCTCTGGGCTTGGTTGACAGGTGTGTTTGAAGCCCCCAAGATGGCAGCCTTCTCTCTAGGTCTGCAGGGCTGAAAACCAGACCCAGAACTGTGGGGGATTCACTGAGGTCAAAAGCATCTCCTCTGGACCCCACAGCATCTAGCAGGCCAGCCTTCTCTCTGCACTGTGTGCATACCACCATCCCATGTTTCTCTTGTAAGGATGCTGAACACCTTCTTAGCAGTATAATGACTGCCAACAAGACGGAAGGTTAAAAGGAAAAATTTCATTTCAAATTCATTTCATTTCAAATCCATGGTGCTAAGCCTCTTTTCAGGGACCTGGAGTCACTCTTACTGCCATTCTCTCAAAATCTACAATTTTCAGCCTGGCATTTGATCCTCTCTTGGCTTTCTAATATCAGGATTTTCACAGACAGTAACATCAGTTACAATTCTAAGATTATCTATATAAGAGGCCATTGTTCACTTAAGGGAATATTTTTTTTTAAGAAGAATATTTTTAATGCTAGAAGATTTAGTATTTTACTTTTCTCTTCATGGTCATCAAATATCCTTTGTCTTTTAGTTTTAAAATACTGTTCACATAACTATAAATTATTAAATAATGGTTAATATTAAAATGACATTTTAGAAAGTATATACATCAATATAATAACTTTAATAAGTTTTTCTTAAAGGTAATTCCTATGAAAGTTCAGTTTATCTTGATGGTATTTAGAAGAAGTGAAGAGTTGGTTCCCTATTACGGTCGAAATAAAAAGGGATTCTGATGAAATCTCAAATACAATGTGAAACTCTATTTACCTAAACAAAATCTTTATAATTGATTTTCATGATTCCTTGGTATCTCTCAGGACCTAGAATATTAGAACACAAACAGAGTATGTGGCCCCAAATCAGCAGGACACATAAGAGGTCTTCTGGTAGGCCAGAGAAGGGAGCCCAAGCTTGTCATCCTCACCACACTGCCCACTCAGTGAAGCCAGGGTTGGAGAGGCCCAAGCTGGGTGGAGGAGGGATAAAGAGGTCAGTATGATATACACACGCCCTGATTTCTCCCTAAGGGCAGGTTCTTTTGGCAATAATGGAACATTCTCACCCTGCTTCCATGGTGCTAAGCCTCCTTCCAGGGACCCGGAATCACTCTTACTGCCATTCTCTCAAAATCTACAATTTTCAGCCTGGCATTCGATCTTCTCTTGGCTCTCTAATATCAGGATTTTCACAGACAGTAACATCAGTTACAATTCTAAGGGGCCTAAGGAAACCTTTTAGCGGGTGAAAGAGAGATGGAAACGCTCCTCCTTCCAGAAACGCCCACCTATGGACCCTGGATTAGCCTCCCATTCCCAGTTCCTCAGGTTTGCCTGAGGCAGGACATGAGCACCTGTAGGTCTCTCTCTGTCATCTTCCTCCAACAGGTTTTTTCCAGTTGAGCCAGTCCCCTTATTTATCCCTAAGTTATCCCTCTCTCTACCAGAAAACATCATCACTCTCTTCAAGGCTCAGCTTCAGTCCCAGGCATTCCAGGAAGCCTTCCAGTTACTACTTTGGCTCACAGCAACGGCTCTCTCCTCTGGCATGGCCTCAGTCAAACAAATATCCTGGCCACACCTCATGACTCTTGCTTATATAACATAACAGCATTTTTCTCTGAGTTATTTCATGTGTGTTTTATATCCCTGGCTACAATAATAATAGCCTGAGTCTACCTAGAATCCTCAAACAGAACATTTATTTCTTGATTGGGCTCCGTTTTTGAGATGAAAACAAATAATCAGGAAAGAAGTGAAAAATCAAGAAGGAATTTGGTCCTCAATAACCAAAACCAGCAACTCCCTGGGGATCAAAGAGACTGAACTTGATCATATTCATCATCACAAGTTCAGTCCTTCAAGCCCAGCTGTGACCACTAACATATGGAAGAAATACTCAGGGGCCACACAAATGACTCAGTCAAGTCCTTAAATCTCTTCTGGCTAAGGAAGAAAAGATTTCTTCACAGGCTGAAATAAGAAGTTTTTCAGAGTAATCCTCAGACATCCTAAAAACTCAATGTAGTCAAAATTTCAATTCTGCACAGAATTTTGTTAGTAAAGATTTTGCTCAGATTATACACTTTCTGCAGGCAGAGTCCAATAGCTCTTTTTCTACACACCCTCCTTTGCAGACAGGATTCGGCAAGTGAGGTGAGATCCCCGACATCCTGCAATCCTTGTAAGTGTCCGATAATACTAAAAGTAAGGCTTGCTCATCTTGAGGGGAGAGTGGAGGTGGGGTAAGGCTCAAAAGAGGAGCCAAAAATAGAGCTGTCTTTGGAAAGCGAACCAGGGCCAGATTCAGAGGGTTCAGAAAGCAGCTCATCTGGGCAGGCTCAGAGGGCATGCCATGGAGCAGGGAGCCAAGAAGACGACCTACCATCCAGCTCCTTCTCAATGGAGTCCATCCTATGCGTGACTTCGTCCTGAAGAGACTCCACGTGGGTCAGTAGGTTAAACTGCCACTGGTGCTGGGAGCTCAGCAGCCCCTCTCCGCCTCTGTCCAGCAGCTTCCGAGCAGGGGCTTCCTCTGGTAGGACCTTTTGGGACACATATTCCCTTACCTGGGGATGCAGTGGTGTTTAAGTTACTGAGTAAAAGAGAGCCCATAGCCCCTTCCCCAACAAGTCAGTGTTTGCAATCATCTGAAAAGCCAGTTGTTTAAATACTCCAAATCCCTATCTATCTCTCCTTCCTCCTTCCCTCTTAGGCCTTGTGCTGTACCAGTCCCAACCACCTCAGCGTAGCACACTGTAGACCTCTGGCAGGGGGCCTCACAGCTGCTTCCCACTGACAGGCCCAATGCCCTAGGCCTGAAGTAAGCCCCACAGAATAGCTTCCAGAGCCCTGAGATCTGACTACAGCAGGGCTAGTGTAGACAAGGATTAGTATGTGGGAGTCACACAAACTAGATTTAAGTCCTAGCTCTGTCTCTTGCTAAGTAGATGGCCCTAGATTAGCTACTTCACCTCTCTGAGCCTCTGTTCCCTCACTGGAAAGATGGAGTTGATAAAATCTACTTTGCAGGTTCATGAGGATAAAACAGGATAAGATATATAAAAGCACAGTGCCTGGCGTACAGTCAGCTCATTATCAATGGAAGGGATTTTTAACCATGGTTGCCTTGCTTGGGCCCAGCATTTCCTGATTTCTGGTTATGTGCCAGATGCCTCTAAGAAATCTGGGGGCCAACTTGCAGGCTGCCTAAGCCACAGGGCCACAAACTTTGTCTGGATTTTGTGATCCCAATCTTTTCATTCATATGTTTTAAATGAAAATAGATTCTAGCCAATGTCTATTTAGGGCTTACTATTTACAAAGCAACGTGTTGAGAGCTTTTCACAAAGAAGTTCCATGACAGCTGACAAGGAACTGTCATTGGCCCCATACATGGATGAAGAAACACATCTGAGGAGGTGAAGTGACCTTCTCAGAATCACACAGTAAGTGGCAGAGCCCAGACCTGACATGGGTCTGTCTCAGAAGACTGTGTCTTACCACTCTCGCCCCACATGTTTAGGCGCTGGCGAGGGCACAAGGACGAATGAGCCCACCTTTGAGGGGCTTACAATCTAAAGTGTGCCCTCTGGGCAATATGCAGCCATGTATTTAACACTGGTGACACTAACTCACAGGATGAAGTCTGTGAAAGTAAGGCTGTGAGGATGACAAGGATGGAGAAGCTCTCAAACCACACACAGCCTGTTTGACACTGAGGACAGAGCAGGATGAGACTAGTGAACAGCAAGGAGGATGACACAAAGGGCTTCAGAGCAGAATGACTTGAATAACATAAAACCGAAAGTAACTCTTAGGAAAACTGATGAAACTAGCAAATATTTTGACAAAATAAACCCTTCTTATGACAGGGCTGCAAAGTTAAAAGTCCAAGTAAAACTATCATACAATTTCACTGAAAAATTTATGCCTAACAAAACACTTGATTCATACTTTGCTCATGCAAAAAATTAGCACCTATGTGCAACTATAAACTGCATTAAAGAAAAAACTCAATTTCCTAAGTCAGTTTCATTTTCCAAGTTCCTATCAACCCTTTTTTCTTTGCTGCTTCCCACCCCTCCACCTCACCCACCCCTGATTATGCCATTTCATGGGCATTTCCTGGAATTAATGATCTCTGGCTCAAGTGGCTCTCCTGACTTTGCACTCATTTTAAAAGACCAAAAAACATCTATGATAAGAAAATGTAAATAAATTTTATAATAAATACAATTTTATAATAAAGTTGTCATGTCTTCCAGAGAACATTTAGCTCCAGGAGAACCTAAAATCACTCAAACACTGAATTAAGAAGAAGTGCAAGCAAAACAAACAAAGTGCAAGTGAGCCACATACCTTTGGGGAGCTGGGTTTGGGGTCACTATCTCTCCCGCTCCTATCTTGGTCTAGAGGCCAGCCCAGGCGTGGGGAGAGGGAATCATCACCATTCTCATGGAGGGGGTTGACGGCATCGTCAAGGGCAGAGCCCCGGGTCTCCACCACCAGCTTCTGCTCCACAGCAGGGTAATAGGCGCGGGGCTTCTGGTAGCAGTGCTCGCTGGTGATATAGGACTCCTCCACAGACCGGGGCAGGGGAAGGGCCTTCTCCACTGCCCCGTTCAAAGTTCTATAGCTTGGAGCTTCCTCCTTGCTCTTGGCTTCAGCAACATGGATGTGTTTGGAATGAGATCGTCCCTCCCCTGAGCGCTGTTTCCAAGGCTGACACCACAGCTGCAGATCTGGATGCTCCCTGCTTCTGTTGGAAGGGCAAACAGGGAAAGGGCTTTGGAGTTACTGGGATTACTGGAGGGAGAGGCTTCTCAATTCTCAAACCTTCTTCCAAGAAGGAGAATAGCTCCCACCTGAGCCATATGGCCACAAACCACTATTTGCCAAGCAAGAGGGACTGTAAATCCTTGGTCTCTTAGGAGACCACTTCCAGGCAAGCTCCCGCTGCACACACACAGGGAGTGGGACTGGACTTGCAGTCAGAAGACTTGATCTGTGTTCTACCTCAGCCCCTGATTAACTGTGCAGCTGTGACAAGTCACTCATCTGCCTCATTCCAGTTTTTCCCTCTATAAAATTGGGCTAATCATCTGTCTGCCATCAACCACTGACTTTTATAACAATAAGTGAATTAATTTGAATGGACGTGCTTTGCTGAAGGTAAAGTGCTGTCTTCAAATGTAGCTTACTAAAAGTAACCTTAATTAATAAAACTGTCACAATAATCCCAGCATGCAATAGCACTTGGTTATAAAAAGGCAATGATGACTCGGGGGCAGAGAATCAACGTCATCTATATGTAGACCATTAATAATAAAGTGTCTTAAAATTATTCTAACATCTCCCATTCTCACCATTCCAAAGAGAAAAATTTGTTATTGAAGAACAGGGATTCTTACTGTTTTTTGGGCCACAGACTCCTCTTAGAATCTGTTGAAAGATCTGTGTACTTGTATGCGCACATAAAACTCTGGGTATGACTTCTGAGTTTCCCAGAATCATTCACTGCTTGAGTTTTGACCCATGAGAAGGTCATAAAATTAATTTAGTAGATAAAAATAAATTATAAAGAAGGAAAAAAAAAATAGAAAATATCAGAGTGCATCATTCTAAGGGTAGGTGTTTCGTGAAACTTTAGTTTCAGTTTTATATGTGTGAATGACAGAAAATGTATTTCTTACTGTGGGATATATATTTTTAAAAGTTTAAAAGCTACTACTATAGATAAACTTTGCCTTTTAGCTCTTCTTTATTAAGTTCCATTATAACCCTGAGGGGAGGGGGGACTAAGAGGGAGAATGAACCTACAGAAAGGCAGTGGGCTTCTCAGGTAAGGTCCACTGGTTACCAGCAGTTCTCAGTGGAATGGCAGTACCTTAAGGGGTGTTTAGAAACATGAGGACTGACAGGTGGTACTCACATTTAGTTCACAGAGGTATGTGGAAACCTGTGCGGGCCTTTCTGGTTGTCACAATGACTTGAGAGGTATTACTGGCATTGAGTTCATAGAATTCAGGGATGTTAAACATCGTGTAATGCTTAGGACAATCCCACACAAAGAATTATCCCACATTATAATTGCCAACAGCACCCTCTCAGTCCCCAACTGAGAAACACTGAAATCTAATCAGCAGGAAAGCACAATACTAACTCACCAGCAACTCCCACATATGGGTATCCCCACTTAACTGAAGTCTTCTGCAGAAATGGAATAGGCCATAAAAATGAAGGATGGAGCTATTTCACAGAACCTAAATTCTGCTCCCAAGAGATCCCATTCCAGCAATCCCCATGCCACTCCTACCCATTGAAGAAGGACAGGAAACAACTGGCATCAAGGCAATCTACATGAAGGTGGTCCCTGAGCCACCTCCCAGCAAGATGTCAGAGCTCAGGCTCTACCAGGAGCCTACTCAAGATCCTGGGACACACCTCTGAAATCACAATTGCTTCAGGTGAAAAGGGAGTCACTGTGAACTTTCCGGTCAGCCTATAGTCAAAAATCAGTTAATATGGAGCACACGGGGCACAGTATAGATCTCCTCTTTCATAAAAATCACAAAAGTTTTTGCTCCCTCCCTCCTACAATTTCCCCCTCCCAGTTAAGTTCTGAAGCCCTAACTATTACTCCTCACAAGGATAACCGTGGCCTTTCCTTGTAAGCCCTGTTAATCATAAGTATCCACAGCCATACTTGCCACTTTTTGATGACAACAGATGATCTGAAGTCACTCCCAGCTTTATTGTTTGCCTTTGAACATAAACTCACCAGGTCACTTGGAAACAGTATTTCTGAGAATGAAGACCCAGAACCTGTGAGAGCAGAGACTATCCGTGTGTACATAGACATGCTGGGGTCTCCGCCCTCTTTACCTAATCTTTTCTCCATTTATAATGTCTAACAAGACCTCTCTCTGCTGAATTGCTGGAACAGGAAATATCAGATTTAATTCCAGTAAACACAAAGTCATCTGCTGTAAAGATCAGGGATCTCAACAGGGTTCCAGAAGGAACAAGGGCCCAGAATGTGGGCCAGGGCTAAGATCACTGCCATTTTAGTGAGAAGAAAGAGAACACCATCTGACTGAGTCCTCAAATGAAAGGAAATATAGCAAAGTTTATGTTTTCAGGTCCTCACGTGAGCCACCTTCCACCTACCTCAGCCAATTTCTGGCATCTCATGAGGATCATTCATTTGGTTTATATGGGGTATAGTAGTATCCTCTTGTGTGACATGTGAGGGGAACAGCTAGACTCTGATATTCTATCCAGGGTTGTCATTTGATTCAGTTCACCTCAACAGATACTATCACAGCAACTGCTAATTGCCCCCAGCATCCATCCTCTCCTTAGTCTCTTATACCCACCCCACCCCACTTCTAAATTCTAGCAGGCCACCTGGCTGGTCTCCCCTGCAACTATGTATGTCAATGAAACTGCTTGCTCTTCCCTTTTTCTCTTTTCCCCTTCCCCAGGGGCTGAGGCAGAGCTGTGGTGCAGGGGAGACTGTTTCAACCATACAGATAAAGGAAACCCTGAGGTAATGCTAGAACAGTAAGACAGAAGAAACCCCAGTCCCCAAAGATGGAATTCTGGCCGGGACCCCTGCCTACCTTTGGACCCTTCATTATGTAAGAAAGAAATATCCATTTTGTCTGAGCCTCTATTTTTGAAATCTTTATTATAGCAGCTTAGCTTTTACTTGAACTAACAGAGACACCTGCTGAACATTCCCTGCTCTACCACTCCTTGTTGTATCAATACTTGAGGCTAGGCTTCAGAGAGGCAGGTGCGAGAGGAATCAGACTTCCATTCTGCCACCTCAGGGCTCTAATGCTCTACTCTGCCTGACCCAGGAGGCCTCCAAGGAGAGGCCTATCATTTCTTAACTCATTCGTGGCATTAGTTTATAATTGTTTATGACTTAACTAAAATGGTCCCCTTTGGGAAGGTTCATGGGAGAACTTAAGCAGAGATTTTGCAGAAGAGAAAAAGTCCCTGCCACAGACTGTGTTAACACCAAAAGAAAGGCTCATGGGACCACAAGGCCATGCAGCATCGCTGAGGAGCAGCAGTTAGAAAGGTATAGGACAAGTTCTTGACAGAAGTCAGGACTTGGGTTCTAGTCCTGGCTCTGCCGCCATTTTCCTGGGGAACCATGGAGAGTGGCTGCCCTACTCAATGCCCCAATTGCCCTATTTGGTGAAGTGAGGATAGGTTACAAAAGCCAACAGCCCTCACCTAAGAGCTACATGTCTTTATCAGACCTTACATGAACCTGGTCATCTTACATGTAGAACGTGACCACAGAAGGGAATTTACTCTCAGTTTCACTCCCCAAACTTCTGACTACTAAAAGCCGGAAGTACAATTTGAAAAGCCTAAAACTTTTCTGTATGAGCAAACCACCAAGAGATGCATATTTATTGAGCAATCACTACGCTAGAGAGCCAACCTGCCAACAATATCCCTCTTCCAGCAGCTTTCCATATTACTTTGTTTACCAGTCAAGAATGTTTACCATATACCTGAGAATTTTTAGTAAGGTCTCAAGCTCACCTGTTTTCACATTGATTTTGCAGCTTTCCAATTTCTCATATTTATCCTGCCCCTAGACCACGCCACATCAGACTCCTCCCCAAAGCAGCAGGTGCCACACTTACTGCAAGATGCTCATCTTGAGTTGCAGGCCATGCAGAACCTCGATCACTCTCTGCACATCGCCAAGAAGCTGGTGAGTGGCCACAATCTTCTTGGCATTCTGGTGGGAGTAGTTCTCTTCTAGAAATGCCAGGCCGTGCATATGTCCTCTGCTCAACCACTCCCTGTCATACCAGTACTTAAAGCCAGGCCTCTGACCTAAAGCAGTGACAAGGAGAGGGTTAAAACATAGCCTGAAGGAAACCCAGGCCATTTCATCATTATCACACAACTACCACACCAACCACTGGAAGGAAAGATTGGGGTGTGCATTTATTCATTTACTTGGCACCTATTATATGCTGGTCTCTGTTGTAGGTAGGTATTGGGGGTAAGGTAGTGAATAAGGCACATAAATTTCCAGATCTCCTGGAGCTGGCCAGAGGTAGGATGGGAACCTGGATAGCTCTTTCAAATTTAAGTTGTATCATTCTCTTTCCTACTTAAAACCTTCAATGGCTTCCTACTGCTCACAGAAGAAAACCCAAAGCTCTAGCTCTGGCCTAATGAGGCCTGAAGGACCCAGCTCCCTCCTGCCCTCATCTTCTCACCCTCAGAGTGGCGCCCTTACAGTTTCTGGGACACATCAAGCTCCTTCTGGTCTTAGGATCTTTGCTTTAGCATCCTCTCTGTCTGGGGTGCTGTTCTCCAACGCCTCTGCAGGACTGGCTCCTTACACTTCCTCAGAGAAGTCTTATTACCTCCCAAAGTAATAGAGTCTTTTTGGTGCTTCCTAGTCATCCCCTATCTGATCGCTTTTTCCCTGCTCACGACACTGATCACTACCTAACATGTTCTTGTTGATCTCATTTACTTTCCCATCAGTTTCTCACCCCTGTCCCACTAACAGCCAGAAAGCAGGAATCATCTTGTTCATGGTTGCATCCCCAGTGCCTGGCAAAGGGCACCCTGAATGGATTATATGAACAGAAAAAAGCTCCAGGCCTCCCCCCTCCCCCCCCACAACTATACCACCTAACGAAATAGATGGTCAGGCCCCTTCCCTTCTCTGGACCTCTTGTTTCATATCTGTTACGATGAGAGATGAATTACATGGCTTCAATGGTCCTGTTTACTACAGGATTCCTTAGGAAGGACTGAAAACACAACCATGTGTGAATCAACAGTGTTTCCTGCTCTGGAAGCCCAGAGAACAGCTTTCAACCAAGCTGCTGTTAACCTTTCAACAGCTATACATCTACAACCCAGGTAATCCCCATCAAGGTCCTTGGATTCTTTCTGGCTTTACTAACATATGGAGTAAGACACACCTCAATTCTGTTAAAAACATCCTTAAATAACCTTTAAAGGTTAAACTTTGGCCCAATACCACAAAGTCAAACACAATTTATAAACGCAGACTCTGCGACAGACATTCAATGCTCTGTTCAAGGAGTCTATTCAGAGTCTTGGTGATTGAAGTTATCAAGTTCAGAATGTGCACAGGGACTTG
Source organism: Trichechus manatus latirostris (assembly GCF_000243295.1). Lineage (NCBI taxonomy): Eukaryota > Metazoa > Chordata > Mammalia > Sirenia > Trichechidae > Trichechus > Trichechus manatus. Next base: position 28,215,742 of record NW_004443944.1, read on the forward strand.
ATGAAGAAAGGTTGTGTAACTTCTACAGGGGGAAAGTGGAGGTAAAGGAGGAGAGACAATAAGGTAGCCAAGAGATTTAACAGCAGCCCCAGGGAGCCCTCAGGGTTATGTGGGGGAATCTCACAGGCAATTGCTCAGGCAGGGGGTGAGCAGCAGCATTCAGAGCAGCATGACCTGTTTTTCAAAACGAAGGTTCAGATACCCATGTTCTTATCTAGGGTCTGGTGCTAACCAGCTGAGTCATCTCGGGCCAGTCATGTCCAATCTGGGCCTGTGTTTGTTCACCTGTCCAATGTGGGGACAGAACTAAGTGGTCTCTGAGGTCCTGCCCATCAATAATATTCTGTAACTCACAGACTAACCTTCTGACCATGTTCTTTTCTTGGGATAAAGGACAAACAGAGGCAGATGCCTCTCTATGGACTAATCTAGTATAAGGAGACACAGTGTCATCAGGGCTACAGGGAAACTACCTGCTGGAAAATAAACTGTGGTTCCCTACATAACCAGCAAAATCGAGCAATTTGGCCTCACAACTCAGTTCTAATTCCAATTTCCTTTATGAGATTAGGCAAGTCATATGCATCCTCTGAGCATCGATTTCTTCATAAACAAAATGGGAGTAGGAGCTCCTACCAGACCCACCTCATAGGACCAAAAAGAATAATAGAAGCAGAGGCACTAAAACATTGTCTGGCTGTAAGGGAATTGTGGGACTGGAGCTCGCAGGAGGACCTTACAGGTAGTAAAAAGGAAAAGATGTCACCATCCCACTACAGCGAGACAAGAACCCACAGATTTATAATCTACCTCTGAGATTTCTGGAAAGGGACACCCAATTGCCACAGGCTACCCATGTGGCCATGGAACAATGACACTAACCTCTCCTGCTAAGGAATTACTCACTGCTCTGTCCTCTCTGGTGACAGGCTCAATGCAACCACATCTTTCCTCTTTCCCTCAGGAGCATATCTCCCTTTCAGGTAGCAGATGCCACCACAGGAAGCAAAGGCAGGTTTCCAGGTATCCAATCCTCCAACAGACCCAAAAAGCCAAGGACAGGGCCCACATGCCCATCCTCATGAGCTCTCAGGAAAAGGGAAAGTTCCAGCTCAAAGTCAGGCCTTCAACTAGGTGAATTTCTTAATCTAAGTTCAAGATAGCTAGCCACCAGGTAGGCTAGCAACAAAAGCAAGGAGAAGGAAGAGTCCAACCGATGCTAAAGAAATGAGTCTCAAACCACAGATACTTAGGATGTTTCATGGCCAGCTGTGCTAAGGAAAAAAACCACATACTGTTAATATCCCTGACTCCAGAAAACTCTACCTGGTGGGTCTTGGCAAACATAACAGGTGTATTTCTCGGGCACATTTTCTTCCAGTAATCCCATGCAGACCCCATGCTGCCAGCACTGGCACTCTTCACACTGTTAGAATTAAAGAAGCAACAAAAATTAAACTCAGAGTGTATCATCCATCCAAAAGCAAGTCCCACCTGCAGCAGGGTGGAGAGTAGCAGGAGAAGGAAGGGAGGAGCGCTCCCTACTGGCTTACATAGGAACTGACCTGCAACCATTCATCTAGAACTGCACTGTCCACTATGGTAGTCACCAGCCACAAGTGGGTATTTAAATTAACAAATTAAATTAAAAAGTTAGTTCCTCAGCCCCAGTAGTCACATTTCAAGTGCTCAACAGCCACATGAGGCTAATGGTTACTGTACCGGTCAGCGCAGATAAAAACATTTAATTTTATTAAACGGTGTCAATCCAGAGTAATTTCTAGAGACTTTATTTCACTTTATTAGAACAGAGGATAAGCTGTTCAAGTCCTTAGAGAAAGGCTAACTTGGGGCTGCCAAACTTAAGTTTAAATTCTGGGTTGGATATTCATTAGCTCTGTCACTTTGAACAGGTCACTTCTCCCTGGGTTTCAGATGCCTCATTTGCAAAAAGGATACTACCCCTCCCCACCCCATGGCGCTGCTTATAAGGATTCAATGGATGACCTAGAAAAGCTCCTAGCACACAGCCGGCATGGAGCTTATATGCATTAAGCACCTATTACTACTACTAAGCAAGTCAATTGATCTGATGCTTCCTAGAGTAACCACGTGCTAGCACTTTCCAATTATTCCCTCTAAACCTTACCGAAAGTCACACAGCTGATGAGAGAAAAAGGTGGATCAGAGCATAAGCCTAATTTCAAAGCTAGTTCTTTTAACTCCTAGGTTCCACTGCCTAGGAGCGTGGGGGGAGGAAGGAGTTGACCATGAAGGCAGTATGTTAGGAGGCATGTGGATAACCTGAGGACAGTAAGCCTGAAGGCTAAGAATCCAGAGGAGGGAATAAAGAAGAAAGGCAGACTCCCTGAACACTTCAAAGCAAGCAACTCTAAACTAGATCCCTGAACCTTTACCCTACCATGCGGATTAGCCATGCAAGGTGGACAGTCAGCTTCCGGACATGGTCTTGAGGATGGGCCACCAGCCTGGCCACAAGGGACCGAGAATCCAAAGTTCAGACAGTCCTCAGCCACTTGGAGTCAGATGGGTCCCGCATCGAGAGGGCTTCCATGCAAGGATACAAGCTCTCTAGGAAGCTGATTACATCAGAATTAAGAGAGGCAGAACTAGTAGACTTCAAATAAGATCTGATCCAGATTCTTAATGTTACAGATGAGGAAACTGAGGCACAGAAAGGAAATGTGTGCAAGACAACAAAGACAGTAGCACAAAATAGACAAAAAAAAAAAGTCTAAAAAAAAAATAGCCTGTTTCACTAATGATTGTAAGTTTCTTAAGCACTAGTATTCAGCAAAATAAATCAGATGCAACTAAGTTACAAAATTCCAAACGTTAACTTTTTCATGGAAGCTGGCTAAAATACATTACTTATTTGTAAAAAGTTTAAATTTAGAAACGGATGTGAATTATAACAGAAAAAGTAAAATATTTAAGAATTGACCTAACAAATATGCAAGATATTTAAAAAGAAAACTTTAAAAGACTACTCAAGGAACAGAAAGACTTAAGTCAATGGTAAGGTGTATCCTGTTCCTAGCCAGCAAGAGTAAATACCCTAAGAATGTCAATATATTGGATTAATCTATAAAAATAATGTAATGTCAATAAAATAATAGCTTTGGAACCAGATAAGCTGAAGTAATAAGGGAGTGTTCAAGCCATATTAGACATTTAAAAAATATTATCGAGGTAACAATAATTAAAACAGAATTATACAAGCAAATACATAGATAGATGGACCAATGGAAAAGAAGAGAATCCAGAAAGAGATCCAAATACATATAGAAACAGAGTAAATAAAAGTGGCATTTCAAGTCACTGAAAGGGTAGCTAGCTATAATCTCTCTCCTTATACCAGGATAAATTCCAGGTGGATCAAATATTTATACAGTTTAAAAAACTAAATGAAGCCTCAAAAAGTACTAGAAGAAACCATGGGAGAATTCTTTGATAAACTTTCAGTGAGGAAGCAACTATGATTCAAATCTCAGAAGCCATTAAAGAAAAGTTTGATACATTTGATCTCATAAAAACAAACAAAAAAATTCACAAGACAAGAATTACCATAAACAAAGTCAAGAGACAGATGGCAAACTGGTTAAAATATCTGTAACTCTTAGCACAGCCAAAAGGCTAATTTCCCTACTTTATACAAAACCTACACGAACTAGTAAGAAAAAGACAGACACAACAGAAAAATAGATAAAGGTTATGAACAGACAGGTCAAATAATAAAAACTTAGATAAATAAAAAGATGTTCAAATCAACCATAAAAAGAATGTAAATTAACGTAAAGTAACTTGAATTATCCAAGTAAAATAAACAGAGAAAATACTGAAGTTGTCAAGGATCTCATTTTACTTGGATCCACAATCAGTGCCCAAGGAAGCTGCAGTCAAGAAAGTAAACAATGACCAAAGTCACAAAACAATATGTGCATTGTTTAATGAGAAACTAGCCTCTTCTGTAAAACTTCATCTAAAGTATGATTAAAAAGAAATATTAAAAAAATTATATTAAAAGAAATTAAACAACGTATTGCATTGGACAAATCTGCTACAAAAGACCTCTTCAAGTGTTAAAAAGCAAAGATGTCATCTTGAGGGCTAAGGTGTGCCTGACCCAAGCTATGGTATTTTCAATCACCACATATGCATGCGAAAGCTGGACAATGAATAAGGAAGACCGAAGAAAAATTGATGCCTTTGAATTATGGTGTTAGAGAAGAATACTGAATATACCACGGATTTCCAGAAGAACAAACAAATCAAATCTGTCTTGGAAGAATACAGCCAGAATAATCCTTAGAAGTGAGGATGGCGAGACTTCCTCTTAGGTATTTTTGGACATGTTATCAGGAGGGACTAGTCCCTGGAGAAGAACATCAAGCCTGGTAAAATAGAGGGTCAGTAAAAAAGAGGAAGACCCTCAACAAGATGGACTGATGCAGTGGCTGCAGAAATGGGCTCAAACACAGCAACGACTGTGAGGATGGCGCAGGACCAAGCAGTGTTTTGATCTGTTGTACGCAGGGTCGCTGTGAGTCGGAACCGACTCGATCACACCTAACAACAACTTGAATTAATGTAAATTAACGTGAAAGAAAACCAGACTAATAATATGTACACACTATTAGTATCTCCAGGTTTTCAGATTATAGTTCAATTTCTATTTCTTCTTAATACCTTTATGTGTTAACTGAAGTTTTTATAATACATATGTTACTTTGATCCTAAAAGTGTTATTCTAATTAAAAAACTATTTATAGTGAATAATTTTAATATGTGTGTATTCCAAAATACTAACAGTGGTTATCTCTGGGTAAAAATAATCTGGATAATTCTTGTTTTATTCTTTGTGATTTTCTGCATTTTCCAAATGGTACAATTATGATGAAACTTTTTTTAAGGTTATTAAAAAATAAATTACAAGGTGTGCACTGTTTGCGTAAAATACAGTAATCACCTAACAAGCAGACAGTCAAGAGGCAGCCATTTCTCTGTGCAAGAGGGTTGAACTTAAACTTAAAAATAGCCCCCAAAGTCTTAAAAGCTTGCAAGCGGCCATCTAAGATGCATTTATTGATCCCAACCACTTGGAATAAAGGAGAATGAAGAACACCAAAGACACAAGGAAAGTATTAGCCCAGAAACAGAAAAGGCCACATAAACCAGAGACTTCATCAGCCTGAGACCAGAAGAACTAGATGGTGCCGGACTACGACCAATGACCGCCCTGACAGGGAACACAACAGAGAGTCCCTGATGGAGCAGGAGAAAGGTGAGGTACAGAACTCAAATTCTAGTAAGAAGACCAGACTTAATTGTCTGAGGCTAGAGGAACCCCGGAAAGCATGGCCCTGGATTCTCTATCAGCCCAGAACTAAAACAATTTCCAAGGCCAACTCTTCAGACAGGATTGGACTGAACTGTGGGACATAAAGTGATTCTCGTGGGGAGTGTGCCTCTTAGCTCAAGAAGATACAAGAGACTAAACAGGCAGCTTCTATCCAGAGGTGAGATGGGAAGGCGGAGAGGGTTAGCAGTTGGTTGAATGGACATGGGGAATCGGGTGGAAAGGAGTGTGCTGTCACAGTATGGGGAGAGCAATTAGGGTCACATAATAATGTCTGTATGAATTTTTGTATGGGAGACTAACTTGAAATGTAAACTTCATTTAAACTACCACAATTAAAAATAAAAAATAAAAAAAAAGGCCCCCAAACCATTTTGGACATGAAACTGCAGGCATGTTGCTTAGATTCTCTGAGCTTTGGTTTCTCCACATCTAAAGAGGAGGTAATAGTATCTACTTAATAGGGTTACTGTGTAACTTAAGTAAGTTCTAGCACTGTGCCTAGTGTGTAATACATACTCAATTAACATGCATTTTGTTATTTAAAAGAAAAAAAAATTGCAAATTGGCTATACTAATAAAACTCTTTTTTCAGTTATCTGAACAGCAAAGATCAAAAAGTTCGATAATACCCTGTATTAAAAAGGGTGTGGGAAACAGGTCTTCTGTAATATTGCTGCTTTGATTGTTCTTTGGTACATCCTCTAGGGAGGGGAGACAACAATATCTATCAAAATTATAAATGCACATACCTTGCAGCCCAGAAGTCCACTGCCAAAATTTGATCCCACAGGTACACTTACACAAATACAAAATAATTTATATAAAAAGTTATTCACTGCATCACTGCTAAGATTAGAAATAATCTAAATGTCCATTGGCAGGGGAAAGGTTAAATAACTTGTCCATTCTGCAGCCATGAAAAAGGATGGGGAGGCTTTTTCATGGTTGAAAATGGAATGGTCTTCAATTTACATATAGTTAAATAAAGGAAGATGTTAACATATCAAGTGCTAACATTTGTGTTTAAAAAAATAATAATGAGGGGAACGTATTTGTTATTGCTTGTTTAGCCATAGACTGTTTCTGGAAGGATGCCAAGAAAGTAATAATAAGGAAGAGATAAAACTTTTTCCTGTATACCTTTGTGGATCTTTTGGATAGTGAACTATGTAAATACATTGCTGTTGTTGTTGTTAGGTACCTTCAAGTCGGTTCCAATAGTAACAAATATACACAATATAAGTTTAAAAACAAAAACTTTTAAATGGCCTTCTTGTTCAAACTGCTACACAATTTTCACTAGGGAATGTTGGGTATCTAATATATATTTGTTGCTCTAGGGCCAGCTTTAGGCCAGCAAACCAACAGACTACAGGCCAAGCCAACTCAAAGGCTGTTTTTGTAAATAAAGCCTTATGTGAACACAGCCATGCTCATTTGTTAATGTGTTGTCTGTGGCTGCGTTCCCACTACTGCAGCAGAGTTGAGAAGCTGCAACGGAAAACATCTGGCCCTTTAAGAAAAAAAAGCAGCCAAACCCTGTTCTAGGGCAATTAAAATAATTTAAATATCTAATGGTGTTTAATGGTTTTCCAGATATTCATCTTTTATGTGGTACGCAGATTGCTCAAATACTCATGACTATTAATTAAGGAGAATTTAATCTCCCAGTGATTTTAAAGTAGCACTGCTAAATAAAATCAAATAATAATATACTTGAGTAAGGCTGATACCAACATGATTAAAGAAAATTATTTCTCTAAAGGTAATACATCCATTTTCTAGAAAATGAACCCTAAATGTATTCTAGGGTTGTGCAGAAAATAAATTTAAGTTAAAAATTTATTTTAAGAAAAAATTATTTGTTGCTTCCTAACTACACAATGAGTAAATGTAAAAGTTTAAATTAGATTTGTTCCAGTTAGCATCATCTAAATCTCTGCCTTTTGGTAAAGTTACTGAGTGTAAAAGGTGCAGTGCTCATCATGACAGAGGCAGTCAGAAACTCTCCCTCCACAACACAGAGCCAGCTGGACGTGTTTGTTTCAAACAGACGAGTGGCAAACGCTTCTAAAACAAAAAACAAGGTACTCCAAAGTGAGCTCATTACTGCAAAGTCAGACAGGAAGCCACAAGCACTGAGCTAAGCTTTGGGAAGGCCACGTGGAGCCTGGGAAGCAACAGATTGGAAGTCAGCTCCTGACTTGGCCACACAACAGCTGCTGTGGCCCCAGCAGCTTCAAACTTAAGTCTCCTCATGTAGTACATATGGCACATCAAGCCAAGCTCTACCCCCCCCCAAAACACCCCATGGTCCTTGCTACTTATAGAAAAGTCTATGGAGAAAGTACCACCATGGACCACAACAGAGTCTCTTATACTAATAAGGGAGAACAGCCTTGCAGGGAAGGGCCTTCATTACACATCCACTGAAGAGTTCTATGGACAAACGACAGCCAAATCCCATCAGGCTACCAAGGCCCTGACCTAAGCATATGCCCACAGAGACAGGGCAAATACTAATGATCTTCAAAACTGATTTAACAACCATGCTTAAGAAAAAAATTCTACAAAAAAAAAAAAAAAAATCATAATAGTTTTTAGGTTATATGTTGTTGTCCTTGGGTGCCATCAAATTGATTTCAACGCACAGCAACCTCATGTAACAGCGTAGAGCTGCACCATGGGGTTTTCTTGGCTGTAATCTTCTTGGAAGCAGATCACCAGGTCTTTCTCCCACAGAGCCTCTGGTAGGTTCCAACTGTTAATCTTCCAGTTAGCAGCCAAGTGTTTAACCACTGAACAACCAGGACTCCTTTATGCTATGTAATAGTTTTCAAGTTACATTCTACAGAGCTTCAGAAGTTCTGCGACTGTGTGTTTTTTTAAATGGGATTATTCAAAACATGCACATTCAAATGTGTTCCATCCCAAATACTAAGACAATAGTGCCCACCACTACACATAATCTTGTTCTGCTAGCTTAAACTCAATATTACGCTATCCTCAGATCAAAACTTTTCCTCCCATCTCCGGTTAATCAAAGTGACTACACAGAATGAGGTTTAGAAAAAGTCACCCCTGCAATGGCCACATGCATCAAGCTTGTCTCACTGTTGTATAATCAAAAAGAGAAAAGTGAATGAGCCACTGAAGTGCTCCAAGTTGGCAACTGTCACTCACAACCTGACTTGATGTCAGACTTCACAGGAACGTGTCCGCCATTCACATTTCTGACCTTAAAAGTGAAGATCAAATATTCTGAACTTTCAAAACTACTGCTTTTACCTGTTATACATTTCGAAGTTCTGTGAAAGATTCCATTAGAAAAAGGGGTTCTAATGCTGAAAAAGTTAGAAAACCACTGACCTAAAGTATACTAAGATCATGAGTACTGTTTGAGACCATTCATGTAACCCTGAATTCCCAGAGGCTACTACGGACACCTATTCAAAAAGAAAAGAAACTCCTCCAGCCTAAGGAGTGTATGCCATGTGTGTATCCTGGTGGTGGTGGTGAGGTTGGTCAGCCAGCTAGACAATGACATTATATTTCAAAACCAAAAAAATTTTTTGTGGTGCTTTAAGTGAAAGTTTACAATTCAAGTTAGCTTCTCATACAAACATTTATACACATTGTTACGTGACCCTAGTTGGTCTCTCTACGCTGTGACAGCACACTCCTCCTTTCCATCCTGGACTTCCAGTGTCCATTCAACCAGCTCCTGTCCCTTTCTGCCTTCTCATCTCACCTCTAGACAGGAGCTGCCCATGGAGTCTCATGTGTCTACCTGAGCTAAGAAGCACACTCTTCATGAGTATCATTTTATGTCTTACAGTCCAGTCTACTCTTTGTCTGAAGAGTTGACCACGGGAATAGTTTTAGTTCTAGGTTAACAGACAGTCTGGGGGCCATGTCTTCCAGGGTCCCTCCAGTCTCAGTCAAACCATTAAGTCTAGTCTCTTTACTAGAATTTGAGTTCTGCACCCCACTTTTCTCCTGCTCCATCAAGGACTCTCTATTGTGTTCCCTGTCAGGGCAGTCATTGGTGGTAGCCCGGCACCATCTAGTTCTGGTCTCAGGCTGATGAAGTCTCTGGTTTATGTGGCCCTTTCTGTCTCGTGGGCTAATTATTTTCTTTGCATCTTCAGTGATCTTCATTCTCCTTTGCTCCAGGTGGGTTGGAACCAATTGATGCATCTTAGATGGCCGCTTGCTAACTTTTAAGACCCCCGACTCCACCCACCAAAGTGGGATGCAGAACACTTTCTTGATAAACTTTGTTATGCCAACTGACCTAGATGTCACCTGAAACCATGGACCCTAGACCCCCGCCCCTGCTACTCTGTCCTTCGAAGAGTTTGGTTGTATTCAGGAAACTTCTTAGCTTTTGGTTTAGTCCAGTTGTGCTGACTTCCTCTGTAGTGTGTGTTGTCCTTCCCTTCACCCAAGATAATTCTTGTCTACTATCTAGTTAGTGAATACCCTTCTCCCTCCCTCCCCACCCTCGTAACCATCAAAGAATGTTTTCTTCTGTGTTGAAACCTTTTCTTGAGTTCTTATAATAGTGGTCTTATACAATATTTGACCTTTTGCGACTGACTAAATTCACTCAGCATAATGCCTTCCAGATTCATCCACGTTATGAGATGTTTCACGGATTCATCATTGTTCTTTATCATTGTGTAGTATTCCACTGTGTGAATATACCACAATTTGTTCATCCATTTGTCTGCTGATGGGCACCTAGGTTGCTTCCATCTGTTTGCTAAATAACAGTGCTGCAATGAACATGGGTGTGCATATATTTATTCGTGTGATGGCTCTTATTTCTCTAGGGTATATTCCAAGGAATGGGATTGCTGGATTGTATGGTACTTCTATTTCTAGCTTTTTAAGGAAGTGTCAAATTGATTTCCAAAGTGGTTGTACCATTTTATATTCCCACCAACAGCGTATAAGTGTTTCAGTCTCTCCACAACCTCTCCAACATTTATTATTTTGTTGTTTTTTGGATTAATGCTAGCCTTGTTGGGGTGAGATGGTATCTCATTGTAGTTTTCATTTGCATTTCTCTAATGGCTAATGATCATGAACACTTCCTCATGTGTCTGTTGGCTGGCTGAATATCTTCTTTGGTGAAGTGCCTGCTCATATCCTTTGCCCATTTTTTTAACTGGGTTATTTGTCTTTTCGTTGTTGAAGTTTTGCAGTATTTTGTAGATTTCAGAGATTAGACCCTGATTGGATTTGTCAGAGCCAAAAAAATTTTTCCCAGTCTGTAGGTTGTCTTATTACTCTTTTGGTGAAGTCTTTTGATGAGCCTAAGTGTTTGATTTTTAGAAGCTCCCAGTTATTTAGTTTCTCTTCTGGTATTTGTGCATTGTTACTTATGTCGAAACCAAATTTTGTTTTATTTAATTGTAAATATGGTTCCCCAGAACCAAGGCAGCATAGGGGAAAGAACACTTGACTGGGAGTTCTGGGTTCAAATCATAACTTGATAACCTATTTAATGGTTCTACAACCATGGGCAAGTCATTAATATCTCCATGATTTTGTTTTCCCACCTATAAAATGGGAAAAATAAATGACTTCGGACAGTCTTACTTAGGGTGAAATGATATTTGTGAAAATACTCCAGAAACTTTAAATCACTACTCAACTATACATAGTCACTACTATTCATAAAAAGAGCATTACTGTGGCACATCTATACCACAGAATACTACTCAGCAATAAAAAGGAATGAACTATGAAGACATGGAACAACTTGGATGAACCCCAAGGAAATTATGCTGAGTGAAAAAAGCTACTCTCAATAAGATATACACTGCACAATTCCATCTATGTAACAACCATGAAATTACAGAGGTGTAGAACAGATTAGTGGTTGCCAGAGGTTAGGGATGACAGGGAGGGGATGAGTGTGGTTATAAAGGGGTAACACGTGGGAGTCTTGTTGTGATGGTACAGTTGAGTATCTTGATTGTGGCGGTGGTTATACAAGGCCACTCAAGTGACAAAACTGCATATACACATACACACACACAAATGAGTACACGTATAACTGGTGAAATTTGAATAAACTCTATGGATTGTGCCAATGTCAATTCTTGGTTTTGATTCTGTATTGTGGTTGTGTGGGATGTTGGCATGAGGAGGTGTAGGGGAGGAAATTCACGGGACTTCTCTGTACATTTCTTTCAATCTCTGGTCCTTCCGAAAGTTGACAGAACTATGGCAAAGCCTCAATATTTCAAAAAATCAAAGGAAATGAGATTATTGAGCATAAGGAAGACAAAATCAAAGATCAGAGGCATAATAAATCTAGCTGTATATTAAGTCAAGGTCCAAAACAGAATTTCAAAATTGATGCCATGCCGACCTACAGCGTGATAAGGGCAAGCAAATAAAATGTTAACATGAAAGCCAGGCCGAGGAGGTTTGGCCTTTTTCGTGGACAACCCCTACTCTCCAACCACGACAGAGGTAGGCCCCAGGCAGTCCTTTTGTTCAATGTGACCCTACCCATACTCCGAGCCTCTACCACCACCAGACCAGATAACTAGACCAAAGGTGGGCATTTGACCAATACTGAGCCTAATTTCCCCCACTGCCCACAGGGGATTGATCCAAAGGCTAACATTTGACCCAAATCAGGTTGGAATTCCTTCCCCAGAAACTTAGAGAGTTAGGACTGAGATTCCAATTTCAGCCTGGGGAGTCACAGCTTCTGACTGACTGCTAAACTAAAGTTGGCAGTTCAAACCTACCCAGCAGCTCTGAGGAAGAAAGGCCTGGCGAGCTGTTTCTGTAACTACTACAGCCAAGAAAGCCCTATGGAGCAGTTCTACTCTATAACACATGGGGTCACCATGAATCAGAATCGACTCCATGGCAACAGGTTTGATTTGTTTTTGTTAGTCTCTTGAATACAAAGGCATAAATTTAAGGGGGGCAGGGACATGGATGACCACTTTGCATTTTCCAATAAAACAGGCCTGTAGCAAAAAGAACCAAGTGGACTCCCAGGAGATGCAGGAAAAGAGGTAGACTAAGCCCCCTCAAGATGGAATTCAAGGCCTTTGAGCCTGACTGCACCCTGGCCCCTGGGTTCCAGGACCCAGTCTATTTTCCCAACAGTATTTGTACTAGCCTCCCAAAAAATCCCAACCAATATAACCATGGCTTAATTTAAAAAGTCAGGTTTCCTCAACTATACCACGCTGGGCAGCTGCCAAGAACCCAGGGTACTTGTGACAGCTCCAGAGTCAGCCAGACAGCAGCTACCTCCCCTAGAACTGCAAGTAGAAAAAGATGGCCAGAGGAAAGCAGGTGCTGGCCAGGGATGGTCTCTACAAGCAGGTAGGGAGGGGCCCACCCTACAGGCACAGTCCAGAGATAGATGTGACAGATACAAATGTCAGGAAAACAAATTTCTTTAGGCCATAAGAAAATTTACCTCGAAGAAAAGGTGTGGATCCATAGGAAGAAGATTAAACTGCTATTCTAGAGATTTGGGTCCCTGCTATTCAACTCCTCACTGTGTGACCACAGGTAAGGCCCTTCCCAGTTATGGGTCCCACCTGCCTCAAGCAGAATATGAGAGGTTTAGACTCAGCGATCCCTCAAGTCCCCTCATATTCTATTAAAGAACTATTTACACCATCCTGGAATTCGGAGGAAGACAAACCAGGTAGCAAAGCTCAGTCTGCTGCCAACAATACTGCTTATCTGGGGCTATTGATTTGTCATTTTTGGTGGCCTCAAACTATACCATATTTTTATGCAAATAACGTGTGTTACTTGCATAAAAATACAGTAGTCTCTCAAAATTTCCTCTAAGGACCAGTTTATACTTAAGCCTGTCTCTTGGCAGCTCTGCCTACCTGAATCATGAAGTCATTTTCCTCCTGGACCTCACAGATGCAGCGGACCACCTCAAAATCATAACGGTCATCCCCATCAAGTTCCTCATCTGGGTTGGTGGTCACATCAACGTCTTGGCCATACTCCTCATCACTCCAAAGAAAGCTCTCGGAAGAGGACTCACTCAGATTATCCTCCTCTGGGAGGAAAGGGAAAACAACAGTCACTATCTTAAATTACAATTATAAAATAAAAACATCCTGGACTGTCAGAGTAGAAAATGACCTTACAGACCCACTCCTCTGAATTTTCACAGAGCTGGGAAATGGAGACTCCAATCAGTTTCTCGGCCCTGTCATCTAATAACAGCCCAAACAACATAGGCTGCCTAGCAATGACCTCAACTCCATTTCCTCATTCTACTGAAAGTGAAGCCCAAGGTAAGCGTCTGCTCATGGTCACAGGGCTCACTGGCAGAGCAGCTACAGCTCCCCATGACCCACACAGATCACCCTTAATGACTCAAACGTGTCTGTCAACCTCGCCCCATCCAGCCAGGACCTGGCTTATCATCAGCCTGTATCCAAAGACACCTTTAAAACTCTGTAGAGAGTGGGGAAGGAGGAGGAGGCAGGGATAATCAGAACCAGAATCACTAAGATTGTGCCTGATTAGAGACAATCACAGCTAACCTTCACTGAGCACTTACTCTGTACCAGACACTGTTCTAAGTACTTTCCATATATGTATTAATTCCTTTTAAACTCACAATCACCTTATAAGTTGCTGGAGAAAGTGAAGTTTCAGGGATGACTCAGATTTCCCCCTAAACAATCAGATTAGATGCAGAGGCCATCAACAAGGAATGGAGGGACAGATGTGCATGTGGGGGGGTGCAAATAATGGATCTGGTTATTCGCTGGCTTAGAGGTACCTCAAGAGACATTCCACTAAGACCAAAGAGAAGTTCAGGGAAGGCACAGCTAATGGCCTTTATCTTATTTGATGTACTTCTTATTTTAAAAATACAACAGATCACACTTTGCAGAGGGCCTGAGAAGTAGATTACAGTAACAACATAAATCCAGTCTTCTCAGACTACAGTTTGGTGCAAATGGTAAGACCAGCAGAGAGCCTCCTTACCAGATACTTTTCCTTTTCCTTTGTGGTTTCCAGATTCTGAGCCATGGAGAGGCGGGCTCATGTGGACCCCAGGCTTGTGTGAGGTCCCACACCTGGTAATAGCAAATGTCTTGGGTGGGGAAGGTTCCTGGGAAGTGTCACTGACCTCCTCACTGCAGGGGCATTCTGGAAGAACAGAATCAGGAAGGAATGAGCAACCCCAGACATCATCAGGGCATCCCAGAATCAATCCCATCCAATCAACAGCCCTGCTGCTCAAATAGCTCAAAGGCTCGGCGGCAATTCAAGCACAAAAGGGTTTGCAGACCAGATTCAGGGTTTAGTAATCTCAGCTACCTTAAAGGACTTCAAAACCAAATGCTTCCTCCTCACTATCACCCCTCTTCTTTTTTCTGATAAGACTTTTTTTCTGTCAGAAAGTATGTTGAGAATAAGATGTTGGTATTCCTTTGACTCCCAAGGTTGGGACACCAATTTTATTAAAAATCAACCTTTTTGTGGGGGGCTAGACATACAAATCCCTCAAGAAGTGAACCCTTTCTGGAAAGGGTTCAGAGATGTAGGTTTAAGAGTCATTCATCTGCATATTCTCTCCCACTTTGATGCTTTCATGTGCACTGCCTTGTAACAACGCACACTGGCCAATGCCAGGGAGGGGTTTTATAAATGCCAACCAGGCCTTGAAACACCCAGGGTATATGGGCTCCTCCCTGCCAGAGCCCATGCTAGGAACAGCCTATAAGCAGGGGCGCCTCCTCCCCTCAGTGCAGGCTCTGGGGCCAGGAATGGGAGAAAGCAACTCCTCCCCACCCTTGGTAAGGAAATCCAAATGAAACACCTTCTCAGGGGGAAAATTACCAGGCTTGGCTTTCTTTTTCTTTTTCTTTTTTTTCTTTGGCTTCACTTTCACAAACTCTTTGAATTTCTTCTCTTTATTCTTTTCCTTGTCTTTTGCAGCTAGAATTAAGCACAAATTTAAGTGTTAGCATTTTAACATTTCATCTTCAACGCTAGAGTGTATATTCTTTCCTTAAGTGATTAAGCACATCCAATATGAAGAACCAAAACAGGCAGTGCCAATCCACCTTCACTTAGCCTTTAGGATCAGGGGTCTGCAAACTCGGGGCCACCCCCTATTATTAGAAATAGGTTTTACTGAAATGCAACCACTCATTTGTTACAGATTCTCTATATCTGCTTTCAAGCTTCAACAGCAGAGTTGAGTAGTTGTGAAAGAAACCATATGGCCCTAAAAGCCAAAAATATTTACAATCTGGCCCTTTACAGAAGAAGTTTGTGGACACTCTACTTTAGATCACTGCTCCTAAACCCTGGCTACATACTGGAATCACCTAGCGAGTTTTTCAAAAAGCTAATGCCTGGTCACACTCCCAGAGATTCTGATTTAACTGGTTTAGGGTGTAGCCCTGAGAATTATGTGGGATATAATCAAAAGCAAAAATCTGTGAGTGATTGGAGTTCCAGAACAGGGGGAAAAAACAGAAAACACAGAGAGGATCATTGAAGAACTGCTGACAGAAAACTTCCCCAATATCATGAAA
>NW_004443944.1:28232394-28262265 GCF_000243295.1 Trichechus manatus latirostris
ACATACACACAATGGAGTATTATGCAATGATAAAGAACAGTGATGAATCTGTGAAGCATCTCATAACATGGATGAAACTGGAGAACATTATGCTGAGTGAAGTAAGTCAATCACAAAAGGACAAATATCGTATGAGACCTCTACTGTTAAAAACTCATGTAAAAGTTTACACACAAAAAGAAACAATCTTTGTTGGTTACAAAGGATGGGGGGGGCACTAAATAGACAATAGATGAGTGGTAACTTTGGTGAAGGGTAAGACACTACACAATACTGGGGAAGCCAGCACAACCGGTACAAGGAAAGGTCATGGGAGCTCCATAAACACTTCAAACTCCCTGAGGGACTGAATTGCTGGGCAGAGGGCTGTGGAGACCATGGTCTCAAGGGAACATCTAGCTCAATTGGCATAACAGTTTATAAAGACAATGTTCTACATTCTACCTCGGTGAGTAGCGTCTGGGGTCTTAAAAGCCTGTGAGCAGCCATCTAAGATACTCCACTGGTCTCATCCCTTTGGGAGCAAGGGAGAATAAAGAGAACAGGATACAAGGAAAAGATAAGTCCAAAGGACAAACGGACCACAGCTACCAAGGCCACCACCAGACTGAGTACAGTACAGCTACATGGTACCCGGCTACCACCACTGAATGCTCTGACCAGGATCACAACAGAGGGTTCTGAACAGAGCTGGAGAAGGATGTAGAACAAAATTCTAACTCACAAAAAAAAAAGACCAGACTTACTGGCCTAAAGGAGACTGGAGAAACCCCGAGAGTATGGCCCCTAGACACTCTTTTAGCTCAGTGGTGAAGTCACTCTTGGAGTTCACCATTCAGCTGGGGATTGGACACCCTCATGAAACAAAACGGGACTCATGAGGCACAGCAGTCCAGGGACAAGGACTAAAAGGCAGGAGGGGACAGGAAAGCTGGTGATAGAGAACCCAAGGTTGAGAAGGGACAGTGTTGACATGTTGTGGGGTTGTTAACCACTGTCACAGGGCAATATGTGTACTAACTGTTTAAGGAGAAACTATTTGTTCTGCAAACCTTCATCTAAGGTACAAAAATAAAAGAATTATCTATCTGAGTTCAAACTGACAACAGCAACTCAAAAGGTTTGATGGGAAGCCTAGGGGGCAGTGAGTTGAAGATAATGGTGATGGAATAATTTGGAAAAGGATAGTCAGGATAGCAGCACAACTGGAAGAATGTAATCAATGTCACTGAATTGTACATGTAGAAACTTTTGAAATGGTGTAACTTGGCTAAGTATATTTTCACCAAAAAAAAAAAGGTCCTCCAAGGTCGAGAAAGGAGAGTGTTGACATGTCATGGGGTTGTTAACCAACGTCATAAAACAATATGTGTACCGACTATTTAATGAGAAAACTATTTGTTCTGTAAACCTTCACCTAAAGTACAAGAAAATAAACAATTCACTTGCATTTAGTACATTCACAACATTGTGCAACCTTCACCTTTATCTAGTTCCAACACATTTTCATTACCCCAAAAGGAAACCCTGTACCCATTAAGCATTGATCCCCATTCCCCTTTCCCCCCAGAACAGATCTGCCTATTCTGGATATTTCATATAAATGGAATGATACAAGCAATGTGACCTTTTGTGTTTGACTTCTTTCACTTAGCATAATGTTTTGAGGGCATCAGGATTTTTTAAAATGCTCCCCAAGTGACTCTGATGTGGAATCAATATGGATCATGATCACAAAGTAGGTGTGGGGCAGGGTAGGCAACTGGATTCACTAATTTTAACTAAGCACTTTCGTGTGCAAAGAAATTACAAGTGTTTCATTTAATCCTTACAACAACTTGTGTATGTCATGGGGTAACTGCAGCTCAAGACGTGAAGTCACCTGCTTGACATTACACAGATATTTAAAAGCAGGTTTGTCTAGCTCTCCAGCACCATGTCGGCTCCGTTGCCAAAGCCCATCTCCCAAATGGACACTCAAGAACCATAAGAGAGGGAGAGTGGCTGCAGCTATCAGCTGGCAAGCTAAGATCTACAGACAGAAGTTGATCTAGAACATTAAGGGTCTCTAAGCTCCCTTCCTACTAAAATAAAACTGGGAGACAGTCCAACAGGAATTTAAGAAAAGACCTTACTCCAATTTACAAGAACACTCACTTTAAGATCAAGAAACCAAGGCTCAGAGAAATAAATTGACTTGGTCAAGGTTACACAGCTAATTAGCAAAGCAGGTCAGCTGCCTCATGAATTCCATAGAAGCTATGAACAATTTTTACTTTGCACAGATCCTGAGAGCAGAGTCTTACCCCAATATAAAAACAAACAAAACAACATCAGTTTGTCATCTATAAAGCAGGCTTAACAGTATCCACCTTATAGGATTAGCTCTGAAGATTAAATAAGATGACACAAGTAAGGAACCTAGAACAGTACCTGGCATGTGGCAAGTACTCAAATGTTAGCTGTTTTTATCTTGCTTGCAATACTGTCTCCTTGGAAATTAGTGCTGGCCTCCTGTCAGCTTTCTCTTCAGACAACTTGACCAACTGTTCCATGGCCCACAGAGCATGTGCCTGGCTGCAGTGCTTCCCTCTTGCTGCCCAGACAGGGCTGGACAAGGAGCAGCTTCCTGCCCGGGCTCTGGATCAGAGAGCAGCTTGTTGCCTGAGGTGGACTAGGCTTACCTCCAGGATGACCACTTGTCCTCTCCCCAGGCTGCAGGTGTCCATGAGGAGAAAAACCTGAGACAGCCCTTCTAGCTCCTTCCTTACAGCCTGCTCTCTATTTTTCCATTAGATTATCACCAACTTATAAAAGCAGATGATCAATTATCATCAGACGGTCACTTCCAGGAGGGAAAAGCAAAGAGTTAACATCACTATCTCCTGTGGGAGAACTCTTGTACACCACAGAGCATGGCCATGCGGTTGGAACAAGCAGTGGCCCAGAGCAGGTTCTAACCTGAACAAGGAAACGGCAACATAAGGGCAGAACAGGAGGGGGTATACACTTGGAAGGATTCCCACTACCTATCAGAGTAAGTGGCATTCAGGGCCTACCACCATCATTTCACCATCTCTACCTTCTCAGCCTCATCTTTCATCAGTCCACCACCAGGGACTCCACTCAGATACCAGCCCAAGTGCACTCTCCAATAAACCCCTTTCTCAAGCCCTGCATTTTCTGCCTTAGTTCAGGTAGCAGAGACTGCTATGCATCCCTCAACACCCTGTTCTCTACTTCTTCCACAGGAAAAGACTACATTTTCCAGCTTCCCCTGAGCTAGATGTAGCCATGTATGGATGTTCTGGCCTACAGGATATGAACAGAAGTGATGGGTGGAACTTCTGGGTTGTGCCCTTATAAGAAAAAGGCACACTCTTCCCTTCACAGTGGCTGGAAGATAGGCAAGATGGGAGCTATCTTGGACCAGGAAGAGGAGAGTATCACCTTCTGCCTGGTAGGGCAATGAGGAAAAAGCTGGGCCCCGGAATCTGTACAGAGTCACAGCAGAGACACCATATGTAGTCTGGAGTTTGCCTAAGACAGAAATTAACCTCTGTCTTGTTTAAGCCAGCTATTTTGGTTCTCTCTGTAACAGCATCGTAATCTATATCCTAATTAAGCTCATATCACACTACTCCATTTAAGGGGAGAGAGGACATGTTCCTGTGAGAAGACCCATCTTGTACCACAAGAAAAGGTGCAGAGAGCAACAAAGAAGTATCTGCTCTGGTGTGCCACAGCCAAGTTTTACCCAGGGTGCGAGTATGAACCAAATGGGTGTGCCAGTAGGCAACAAGCACAAGTGATGCTTCCTTTGACCCCAGAATATTCTTTCTGGACCAAACTTCTACTCAGGACTGAATTCAACTATGCAGAAACAAACTCAAATACCAAGGAAGTCTGAGCTCGATGTGGAAGAGAATTTACCAAGAAAATCCTGGTACTCGGAGAAGTCTCACTTGGAAAAGCAAATCTAAATTGACCTTCTAAATTCACTTATGTGACTAAAGGCTTGGCTAAGGAAAGAGGAAGCAGAATTACAGAAGCTAGCTTCTGTCCGGAGGTGAGATGAGAAGGCAGGGAGGGTTAGGAGCTGGTTGAATGGACATGGGAAATCAGGGGTGGAAAGGAGGAGTGTGCTGCCACAGTATGGGGAGAGCAATTAGGGTCACATAACTATGTATGTATAAATTTTTGTATAAGAGACTAACATGAAATGTAAACTTTCACTTAGACTACAACAATAAACAACAAACAACAAAAAGAATTACAGAGGCTGAAATCCCAAGGGGCACCTTAGGGGGAGGTAATCAGTTTGTTCTCCCTCATGCCTCTGAACCTTTGCTTGCTTTTCCCCCTGCAAAGGGATGCCTTTCCCTGCTTTGGGTCCAACTCCAACTCACCCTCGCCTTTTAAGGCCTAACTCAAATGTCACTTTCTCCTCTCAACATCCCAGGCAAAATATGAATCTATGTTCCCACAAGACTTTCTATGTTCCTAATATAAAACTTAGCCCTTTTCACTATGTCTGTTTATATGCTTCTCTCCCCACATGAAAGTGCCTTGCCTTATTCACACCTGATCTCACATCATGACTTTAGAAATGAGGGAATCAGATCTGTGAAGAGACTTGCCCAAGGTCACACAGTGAATGGTGACAAGATCGCTAACAGGACTTCAGTCTCTGGACTCCCAAACCAGAACTGCTTCTCCTGTTCAATCTGACTGGCAGGGAAACTGACGGGACAAAAATAATAAGAATCCAAGTTCCCATTTGCATAATCAGCATATTCAGCATAAAGGAGGTACCTTTTTAGGGGTACAAATGCCAAACAGCACTAACCCCATAATATTCTATCTGCTTTTCACTTAAGCAGAATATTGAGTTCACAGGGCCTGTGAACTAGGAAACAGACCGCCTGTTGCCAGAGTCTCACTCTAAATATCTCCCCAGTGGAACTCTCCACACTGAAATTGCACTCCTAAAGATAAGGGCTTTCTTAGAAGTCTGAAGTGGAAACTCAGATATACTGCAAGAACAGGTAAGCTAGCTCTTATTCTTTAAAATCTTCAAAAATTTAGTTAGATTGGGTAAAGGGAAAAGCCAGGAACAGGGGGTGTCTTCTGGAGGGCTAGGGGCAGGATGAGGCAGCCACACTGGAATATTCTGAATACCCTGATATACTCACACTCACTGACAGCCAGTCACATGATGATGGCTGAACAGGTCTGCTGACCCCATTTCACAGATGATGATAGTGAAGCTCCTGCTGGTTAGTGGCAGAGACAGGACTAGTAGCCAGGGTTTCAATCTTCCATTCTAGAACTCAGCAAGATGGACAGTCGGGTTTCTTTCAGCCTGGTAACTGCTAGCCATCTCAGCTCAGCAATCAGGCAAAAGAGATACATTTAGACAGACGAAATTGTCTGTGAGGTCTTTATCCTCCTGACATGAGGACAGGCGTACCTTCTTCATGGTTGTTGGTCTCTCCTTTCCTTCCTTGCTGTAAAAATCCTCCCTCCACGTGAGAGGGTATAGGACTGAAAAGGGCATACCCTAGGCAGTGGATGAGGGGTCTATGTGGCACATTCTGCCAACAAATTGACAGTTTTACAAACGAACAGCAAGAGATGACAAGTTAAAACATGGGGATTTAAAAGACCCTTTTGTTTCCCCTAAAGCATTTTGTCACTGTCCACCCCTGTCAGCCTGGTGAGTATACACAGAGCAGATCTTGTTATAAAAAAACTAGCAGGCAAAAATCACATTTCCAGATCATACTAGAAGGGATCCTTCCGTATTACTTGAGAGAATAAAATCACAGGTCAGTATAATGGTCTGAGACCCAAGGGCAGTGTGTGGAAGTAGAAAATCATCACTTAGGTTTCTTAATTATACCAGAATGACAATGCCCTGTCTATTGGTTTTGCAGCTCATCAGTGGTCAGCTGAGTTTAGAGCTCAGCTCTCTGACTGTCTGGGCTAATGCTCTCACTGAGATAAAGAGCCAACATTTAAGAGTTTACTCTAGGTCAGACATCTGCTAAGCATTTTACATTAGGTTACTTAATGTAACAAAACTATGAGGCAAGTAGTACTATTATCTCCATAGCTGGGGAAATTGAAAGTTAGCAAATTCTTTGTCCAAGGTCATGGAGCAATCAAGTAATGGAACCTGGGTTCAAACTCAGCTAGGCCGACTCCAGAGCCTACCCATATTACTAAACACAAATCAAGACACCTAAGTATAGTTAACCAGGAATCCCAAAGCCAGACCGGGGACCAGCACATGGCCAGGAACCCCCACCCAATACTCTCAGGTGCATTGCACTGGCAAGGCCCTCCTCTGACAACTACCATGAGCAGGGACCAGCAGGGCAACTACGTCCTGGGTCCTGTTATGGCTTCCTGCTGCCAAGCCTCAGCCTTTGGAACAACCTGGCTCTGGAGGCTCTGTGTGGTATCAGGTAGGCTGCACCCACTCCAGTATCACACCCTAGTCCTGCCAGATGCCGCTCCATTACTATATCCAGTACCCGCTACTTCCACTGGCTTCCAACACCTCAATAAGACCTCCTTCAGTACAAGCTGGTCCATGGCTCTGAGCAGAGCCCATGAGATACTGAAGTGACTCAAAACAGTCCCTCCCAAACAGCACTTACAATCCAGCTAGAGAGCCCACACAAATGCACCAACCTCAGCATGCATAGCTGGAAAGGACAGATGAAACCACCGAACAAGGGGAAGAAAGAAATCTATTTCCCACACCGGGCCTTGCAACAGTTTCATTCAATAGATTAGCTCACAGACTCAGCACAACAATTCTGCAAGTTCACACTCAGAAAGGCACAGAGAGGTCCAGAGGCCTGCAGAGAGTCCAATAAGGAAATGGGCTGGGATTTCCAACCCAGCTCCAAAACTTATGCTCCAAGTGAGGTCTAGGCTAGGCAAATACTGTAGGTAGTATTTTGTGGGGGGTGGGGGGTGGAGGAGGTTTCCAGTGACCAGTTCCTCAAGTCCTAGGTAATGAGCTTACTCTCAGAATTAACCAAGTAACCAACAGCAGAGATATATAAATTCACCTACAGAATGGCCACCAAAGCCAGCAGGACTGGCCAGTAACAGACATTAAAATTCCTAAGGAATCAAAGTGTTTGGCCCTAGAATAAGCAAGCACTGCCCAGGCAAGAGGATAACCTGGCCAGAGAAGTAAGTCAGTCCTTTCTTCTTTGTGCCAGGAATATCCACAACCATGAGCATCAGGCAGAACAAAACTTAAGTTCTCAGCCTTTGGAACAACCTGGCTGTGGAGGCTCTGTGTGGTCTCAGGTAGGCTGCATCCACTTGAGTGTTGCACCCCAGTCCTGCAGCTGTAAACCTCCCAGAACAGAGCCTGGCACATAATCTTCTTGTTGTTGCTGTATACCGTCAAGT
Source organism: Trichechus manatus latirostris (assembly GCF_000243295.1). NCBI lineage: Eukaryota > Metazoa > Chordata > Mammalia > Sirenia > Trichechidae > Trichechus > Trichechus manatus. The sequence continues at coordinate 28,239,835 of NW_004443944.1, forward strand.
TGATTCCGACTCACAGTGACCCTACAGGACAGAGGAGAACTAATCTATAGGGTTTCCTAGGCTGTAATCTTTATGAAGAAGGCCTGGTGGCAGAGTGGATAAGCGCTTGACTGCTAACAGAAAGGTCAGCGGTTCAAACCCACCAGCTGCTCAGCGAAAGATGTGACAATCTACTTCTGTAAAGATTATAGCCTTGGAAACCCTACCGGACAGTTCTACTCTGTCCTACCGGGCCACTGTGAGTTGAAATTGACTCCACAGCAATGGGTTTATGAGTTTTAACTTTTACAGAAGCAGATCTCCAGGTCTTTTCTCCCGTGGAGCCACTGGTGGGTTTAAACCTCTGATCTTTCAGTTAGCAGCCATTCACTTAACTATTGCACCACCAGGGCTCCTTGGCACATAACAGGCATTATGACTGATTACCGAATGAACAGTCAATCCATTCTAGCCTGAGGCAATTCCCAAAGAAGATCTGAGCTAGACAGAGGAAAGAAGGAGAGTTGATGGCTGTGGGCTTCATTTTAAATAAACAACTGGCACCTGGCCTTGAGCATTCTTCTCCTGCAGTCTGGTTCCTACACGTGTGCTCTGAGAGGCATCTATCCCCTGGCGGGTGCCAGAGCCGAACTCTAGATTTTGGTGAAGTCACTAAGATGATGAGGGCTGCCTCGCCCTCTGGCCTACACAAGTCTCCTCTCGGGTGGCCACTAGCCAGCTGGCCTTCCCCAGGCAGCTCCTTCTAGCTCAGTGCTCAGTCTCACCAAGTACACAGTGAGACTGCCTAGAGCTGAGGGTAAAAGAACCAACCACACAGTTTAATACAGTCCAACGCAGGTAGCTACTGAGCATATGAAATGTGATTAGTCTTAATTGAGATGTTCAGTTAGTGTAAAATACACACCAGATTTTTAAAGACTTAGTATAAGAAAAAGAGTAAAAAATAGCTAACTAATAATTTTTATATTGATTACATACTGAAATGATAGTATTTTTTGATATAGTGGGTTAAATATTATTAAAATTAATTTCACCTGTTTCTCTTCAGTTTTAAATTGTGGCTATCAGAAAATGTTAAATGATATATGTAGCTCACATTATATCTCTAATGGACAGTGTAGCACACATGGCAAAACTCCACCTTGACCTTGACCCATTATGTCTTCACAGCATGGCTGAGGGCTGACTTCTCCAAGTGTCAGAAATCCCACCTTAACCTGCATGGCCCTGCCCCACTGTTCTGAAACCTGATTTCATACTCCCCTGAAACACTGTCAGATGTCCCAGGAGTTCCACATACCATCTAATACCTACTTATGAGAAATGAAAAAGTTAGAAGCCAAAAGAAATACAGTGATGTTACAGTTTCAGGTAAAAAGCTGTGAAACTTGGAGAATTTATTGGAAACTCATCAAGCCTTCTGAAATTCCTCCAGAAACATGTAAATTTTCCATTTCTGTCAGTTTCAGAAGAAATCCCCAAAAAGATTCTCTGTAATAAGATATGAACATGAGATTTTATGGTAACCTTTATTACCATCACTGTAGTTTCAATGCAAAATAACGTGTTGTTAGAAAATGCCTTCAATTGCAACTAAAATGAAATAGGGCTCAAATGTGGACCCAGCAGTAGAATCACATCATCACTTTTTTGTTCTTTTGTCTTGCTGGTGGGGGTGGATGTAGATTTGGGGTGGGTGGGATGGGATCACCGTACCCATCCTCTTCTGAGTGTGAGTTCTCCTGCTGGCTTCTGAAGGAGCTAACCCTTCCTCACTGTCCCCACTTCATACCGTGAGCACCAAAGCCTTTAGACGTTAACTGACTTGGGCAGCAAGACGCAAAGACAAGAATAAAAGTCAGATAGATGTTCCTGCTTCTTCCAGGAGGGCTACCACCACATGATCGAAATCACTAGTCATTTTCAATCTTTTAGGATTCAACTGGACCAGACCAACCTAAAGCCTGTTTTCTGTGTTTTCCAGATATGTAAGCACTGTGACCTGAGCAGGAGAGCCCTCCATGACACAACAGAGAACCAAAATACTTACTTGGGGAACTGGCCGAGACCCGCTTCCTGGCCAGGCTATCCTGGCTGGCCTTGTCTGAAGATGAAGAACCCCTCGTTTGGACATGCCTGTTTCCTGGACTCTCCTCTGGCTCTGGTGACTTCTCCATTCCATGGAAATACTTCATGTGATAGTGCAACAGTTTGGCTTTGCGGAAAAATTTTAAACAGTCCACAACCTTGCATCTAAACTTGTGGTCCAGGTCAACAGCTGGTGCTTTAGATGTCACGAAGTCACCTGTTTTCTTAAAAGTATTTGTTACTGAAAAACAAAAACAAAGATCTCTCATATTTAACCTATAGTTATTAAAAATATGTGTCAATACATGGCAATAGAAAGTGAGAGTAGCATGCACAAGCAGCCAGAGACATCAACTGGACTGCCATTACCTCCCAAAATTACTGTTTTGAGGGGATGAATACAACTTGAGATGAAGTAATAGAGACAAAACTGTAATTTATCTTTTCAAAGAAGAGATCAACATGTTTTTTAAGCAGCCATACAAGTTCTCAGGTTGTCACAGACTTGAGAAAGAGAACAGAAGAAAATCCTAAAGAAAACCAGGGACCCAACCCAGCATTTACTACTCAGGAGTTGGAGTAGATTCAGATTCACTACCATCTTGGCACCTGTTTGTGCAGACAGAACTAGGGAATATTTCAATGGGATCTCTTTACCGTATGAAACCTAAGGTATTTTATAAAAGTTTTTGCACAGGGAGCATATAGCTGTTACAAAGGATTTTAGTAATGAGCTTTTAAGATTTCACTATCATGTACTTTGAAGGACCCTAAGACTGCAAGATAAAAGAATCAACTGAATGGAGATGGAAGGAATGAGAAGAAATGTGGAGGACTCAGTGACCAAATTCAGAGACAAAAAATATCCTGAACAGACCTTTCTTGAGTCAAATTTTCCCCAAATGCAATAGTACAATTTCCACTAAAAGTGGGTACCATTATAAACTTTTGGGAAATATTATGACTGTTTTTTCAAGTACAATCCCATAATCAGAAGCAATAAAAACCTAAAGCATACTCTAGGATACATTTCAAAATCATCACTACAGTGTGTGTGTGTCCCAAAACAAAACATCTTATAATCATTTTCTCTCCATGGCAATGGATATAACAGACTCCAAATCAGTAAAAAAGAAAGAGAAGAAAAAGTAATATGAAGTGAAATGGAGTATCTACTTCTCAGATGAATGGCTGTCTAGGGAAAAGTTTGGCAATGGAGAAATTAAACACTCAAACCTCCAATACATGCCCAAAATTCTTAAAAATAAAATACAAACGGTTTCTCTCAAACTTCCTCCTCTTTAGCTTATTATGTTGGACGACATGAACCTGACATTTTTGTAGGTTTAAAAAGGCTCAACCTAATAATTCCTTTTTTACACGACTCTTTCAAAAATCCCTGCAGACAACTCTACTTACTATATGTGTGAACAAAGCTAAGGCCCCAAATCAGAGTGCATCAGCACCGCCTGCTGCCACCAGAGGGCGGCAGCGGTCAAGTTCAGCCACAGTAATCTCAGCCAGACATCCTTTGGCTTGTGTTTGAAGCCCCAGTTTGTAATAAACTTATTACTTATTTATGATGAAGAGGAGAATTCCAAAATATACACATCTTTGAGTTAAAAAAAATTAAAAGTTGAAAATAATAAGGAATTTTAACCAACTCCATGAAGAATTACCATTCTATTTTACACCCAGGTGTATACACACTGTTCATTTGTATAAGACAAAAACAGCACAGCCGCTAAAAGTGTGGTCCCTAGCCAAACAGCGTGGCTCAAACCCTGGCTCCACTACTTAATCGCCTTGCCTCAGTTTCCTCATGTGCAGAGTGGAGATAATAATGGTAACTACTTTACCGAGCTGTGAGAATTAAATACATTACACGTAAAAAACCTAGAAAACTGGTACATAGTATGTGCTCAATAAATGTTGGTTATTATTACTATACAGTAACATTCAGGACTCATGAACAGCCTTTCAGAAATAAGCATGCTCATAAGCAGAAGAGCAGGAGTCCCCACCATCCCAGCCTCAGTCAGTATGCTCTTGCCAGAGCAGCATGGTATAACAGAAGCAGCCTGAGTTTAAAACCCAGGTCTACCCTTTATTAAATGCCTAAATAAGCTATACAAGTTATTTAACAATTGTGATTATCCAGCTTCTCATTTATAAGAGGAAATATCACCTATTTCAACGAGTTGGAGAATGAGTTATAGATAACATAAGTGCTTGGCACAAAGCAGGTGATCAATAAATGGAAGTTATTATTGTTTCACATATAAAATACATCTTTGTAAGCAGGCTTACGTTGTTTCTGGAATACGGCTGGAGACACCTATTGTAATTATCAACCAAGGTGAAACATTCCTTCAACCAGCCCTCATACGCCCTGGCTGTGAGACACATTACCACATAAGCACTTGATTTTGTCTAAACCAAAACCAAACCCATTGCCGTCAGGTCGATTCCCTTCTAAAAACATTAAATCCAAAACTGACCCACAAGATTCCTAGTCTGGTCACATGTGATTCAGAAGGATTGTTACTACCATCTTTCAGGACATCTTACTTTTACTAACGTAGTCCAAGTTTTTTTTGTTTTTGTTTTTAATGGTCATATTATACAGTCTGTATCAGGTTGGTCTACCAAAACCTTGAATTTTGTTTTACCTTTTTAAAACATGAATTAAAGTACATCTCCCTTTCTCCAAATAATTTTGCACAACTATATGTTAGAAGTTACATTTATCCCTAATAAACTCCATCTGGTTATTTTAGTCTAAGAATTTTGTAATCCTACATATTCCTAGTTCTTTATCCAAGGTGATGATAAAGATATCGAGTAGGAAGGGCAGTGCTGTGGACAGCCTTCAATTAATCTACACTCTCTAGATATGCATATGCATGCAAAAGCTGGACAATGAATAAGGTAAACACAAGAAGAACTAATGCCTCTCCAAGACTGTTTCCTCATCATCAAACAGGAATAAGAATACTTATTTCATGTACGTCCATGAGGTAACAGAAGAGAAAACCAATTAACTGCAATAGGTTACATGAACATTAGTGACCACCGCTGTTATTAACTCCACTGATGTTTCCTTAAAACATGCATAATCCTGCCCAGGAGTCCATGTATCAGGGACACAACCTGAAAAATTCTAACATCTAATAGCTCCACTTTATTAATCATACAGGAGTCCCTGGGTGGCACAAACAGTTAAGTGCTCAACTACTAGCCAAAAGGCTGGTGGTTCAAATCCACCCAGAAGTGCCTCAGAACACAGGCCTGGAGATCTACTTCCAAAAGGTCACTGCCTTGAAAACCCTACGGAGCAGTTCTGCTCTGTACACACGGGACGCCATGAGTCAGAATCAACTTGATGGCAACTAACAACAACAACATTAATCTTCAAACACTGAGGTATTAATAGTAATGAATGAAAGTCCAATCAATATGAACAGTAAAATGATGCAACTATCAAAAATGTTCTATATTTTAAAAGGAAGAATTAAGAAATACAATATGCACCATATAACTATGCTAAAGAAAACTCACAAAACAAATATTATGAGCGAAATATAAAATTATGTATAATTACAATATATATGATAATATATTACTTTTTAGAACTCTAAGAATGTAAACAATGAATATTTTGGTTATGGGATTTTAAGTCTTTTTAAAAAACTAGTTTTTTCTACTTTTCCATGTTTTCTAATATGATAGCCATATTATTTTCATAGTAGAAAGAACAACATACATTTTTGTGGTAAAAGAAGTATGGTGATAGAGGCATAGTCAAGAAACCAGGGGAGTCATGGGATGTCAAAAGGGCCTCTTGGGCCATAGTCTACATAAATCCTAAGTCTCACACAGAGGTGTGTGTTCCCCAATGGGAGGACAGTTCAGTTGGAACATATGTCTTGATAGCACCAGCTAAGTGACATCATCCATTCTTGGGATACTATGGTCCTTGTCAACATGGGAGCAGATGCTAGGTAACAGAAGGGCAGACAATGTGTAACTTAAATCCTCAAGGGAGCCTAGTTCAAAAGCTAGGGGTAATCAAGTTACCTTTGGGGTAGAGGGTAATCTATTGAAACCGATTTATTCTTGTTTTATAAAGCTGTGTGAAAATGAATGTTTTCAAGTAGTTACTGGTATTACCATTTTAAACGCTGTGTGCTCTTCCTCATGTGTGACAGATTTTTGTTTAAAGGAATCAGGGCAAAGCGGGAACTCTCTCCTCGGCTCTCAGGCGCAAAACCCCAAGAGTCACGCTTTGCTCCTGCCTTTCCTAAATTACTACTGTACACTGGTATATGCAGAGAAAAATGGTCCGCAGGATTTGATTTTAATAATGGTAACTCTGAGGAATATTTTTTTTTTCCTTCTTTGGGTGTATATGTGTATGTGGCAGACAGATTCTAAGATGTTTCCTGATAATCCCCACCTCCTAGTATCCATACCCTTGTGTAATCCCCTCCCCTTGAGAATACGCAGTACCTGTAACTTGCCTTTAACCAACAGAACATGGCAAAAGTAACAGAATGTCGCTTTTGTGATTAGGTTACATAAGACTGTAATGTCTGTCTTACTAGCAGACACTCTCCCTTGCTGGCTTGAAGAAGCAAGTGGCTACGTTGCAAACTACCCTATGGAAGGGCCCATGTGGCAAAGAACTGAGAGTGGCCTCCAGCCAACAGCCAGCCAAAAAAAATGAGGCCCTCAGTATGATAGCCTGCAAGGAACTGAATGCTGCCAACAACCATGTAAGCCTGGAAGTGGATCCTTGACCAGTAGAGTGTTCAGATGAGAACCCAGCCTTGGCCAACCTCTTGATTGCAGCTTTGCAGAGAACCCAACTAATCTGTCCCAGACTCCTGACCCAAAGAAATCGTCAGAAAATAAATGCGCTATTTTAAGCCACTATGTTTGTGATAATATTGTTATGGAGCAATAGACAACTAATATGGAGTGGGATCAGCACGCTCTCATTTTCTATACACTTGGATAATGCTTTTTTTTTCCCCGTTTATAAAATATATATGTTACTTATACTAAAAAAAGAAAAAGAAAAAAAATTTAACTATGTTTTCTGAAACTGGGTTTAGAAATAAATGTCCCGTTTAACCCTTTTCTGTATATTCATTGCCAGTATCTCAAAATCTCACAATTAGATGACTCTGACGGTGATAGTCTGACATCCAAGTCCATGTCAATCTAAGCACCACTTGCTTTCCAAACTCATCTCCCACTAATCCACAATGAGGCTTCAGCTCCCGCCCCAGCCAACAACTGGCCCCAGCAACTGCTTTATTTTCTCACAACTTGCACCTCTGCTCATGTTGTACCCTCTGCCTACCATTCCTTCCTGGCTCAGCCAACTCTTCGCTTCCATCCAGATCTAGCTCACTCCACATGCAGGAACCTACCAGATGGCCCCAACTCCTAGCACAAATAACTATCTGCTGCACCCCATCTTTAGCACTTAGTATCTGCTCCTGAATCTTGTTGTCATTGGTCCATCCAGAGGATTAAGGACCATTTCTCACTGTCTTGTGTATACTCAGCACCAAGACCCAACACAGTTTAGTATTCTTGTCAGCAATGACACAGGTGACCCCAGTAGTTTAGTGTGCTTTTTGACATGTACTTCAAATACGATAATAAATAAAATATTTTTTTCAGGTTTGTGAAGGAATAATCTTCTCAGTTTTGAAACAACAAAAAGCAATCAAAGGGAAACAGGAACAGATTTAAATATTCACAGCAACTCCAGTCAAATACTTAGAATAGAAAAAGTAAATCAAAATGTCCATAAATGAGGGAGTTAAATAAATAATGGCAAACTGCATTATGTAATTCCCCTCAACCACTAAAATAAATGAAGTAGCTCTGTATTTACTGATACGAATAATCTCAAGATAAATTACTAAGTGAAAACAAGAAGTTGCCCAGTACATACTATATGATCCCATTTACGTTAAGGAAGAAAAAAATCAAACTGTTGACAGTGGTTACCTCTAGGGAGGAGCATGGGATAGAAAGGCAGGTGGTAATGAGGAATGTCTACGTTTTCTCTGTATACACCAGAACACTGAGCACACCTAGCACCCAGATCTTGGCTTCTAAATACAATTCTCCTCTTTTTTTTTTTAAAAAAAAGAAGGCTTCCTGAAGAAATGGTTGAATCCAAGGTTGAATAAATACAAGATGAGCTTGGAACATCTTGTTATTCCAGGAAGTAAAGAAGTGCTCAAAGGATGACGAGGACATGACAAGCCACTTTGAAGGGCTCCCACTGGCCAAATCTGGGGTAATGAGTATTAAAATAATGACAGAAACAGATTACACAAATAGAACACAGTAACAATCCATGAGTCCATGCAGATATAAATCAATAAAAAGAAAGGAAAACTCTTCCTTACAATAGCATACAAACTAATAAATGTAGAAGAAATGTTCAGAGTTAGAAACCACTGGTTGGCAGCCATGAGTAAAAACTGTTTCAAGCAAGAATTATCAATGGATGTTAAAATAGTGGGTGAAAGTCTGATGAGAAAACAAGATATTTACATAGTCTTAAAGTATCCTCTCACAAGACATTAATTATAAAGGGAAAAATAATAGCTTTACTGTAAAGAAACCTGGTAGATACTACCTTAGCCAAGTGATCAAAGTTAACACCACCAGTAAATGGGACAAACTGATGTCATGTGCCTCTTGATAGAACGCACTTGAAAAAAAGCCGCAACATCAGTTATTTGGTATTTCTGCTAAAATGAATAACCTGAATCTAGTCATGAGGATGCATCAGAAAACCCAAATTGAAGGACATTGTATTCTTCAGAAATGTGAAAGTCATGGGAGACAAAGACTGAAGAACTGTCTCAAATTAAAGGAGACTAAAGACACATAACAATTAAATGCAATGTGCGATCCTAGGCTGGATCTTGACAAGAAAAAATATTTTTTTTCCCGCTTTTGCTGTAAAGGACATTATTAGAACAACTGGTAAACTTTGTATAAAGCCCTGATTTTTATAATTATACTGTGCTAATGTAAGAGAAGTGGCCCTGGTGGCGCCGTGGTTAAGCGTTTGGCTGCTAATCAAAAGGTCAGCAGTTCAAATCCACCAGGCACGCCTTGGAAACCCTATGGGGCAGTTCTACTCTGTCCTGTAAGGATGCTATGAGTCAGAATCGACTCAAGGGTTAACAGGTTTGGTTTTTTTTCGTTAATGTAAGAGAAAGAAGCCCTGGTGGTACAATGGTTAAACACTACATAGCTAATTGAGAGGTCGGCAGTTTGAACCCACCAGCAGCTCAGCAGGAGAAAAGACCTGGCGATCTGCTCCTGTAAAGATTACCTATTGCAATCGAGTCGATTCCAACTCATACCGACCCTTCAGGCAGAGTCAAACTGCCCCATAGGGTTTCCAAGGCTGTCATCTTTATGGAAACAGACTGCAACATCTTTCTCCCATATGGTGGTGAGCTCGAACCACTGACCTTTTGGTTAGTAGCCACTTCTTAACCACTGCACCACCAGGGTTCCTCCCCGTAAAGAGTAACGGCTAGGAAACCGTATGGGGCAGTTCAACTCTGTCACATGGGGCCACTGTGAGTTGGAATCGACCTGATGGCAAACAACAACAAGGTAAGAGAATGTCTGTTTTTTGGAAATAGACACAGAAGTAGTTAGGGGTAGAAGTCTGCAACTGCTTTTCACACAATTCAGAAAAAAACAATTACATATATATAAATACATATATAGAGAGACAGAGAAACAGAGAGAGTAAAAAGCAAACATGGTAAACTGCTAACAATTGGGGAATCTGGATGAAGGTACATGGGAATTCTTCGTACTATTTTTGCAACTTTTTTTTTAAGTTTGACGTTATTTCAAAATAAAAACTTCTTAAAAATATATGCTGGAAAAATACTTTGAGGCCACAGGATAGCTAAGTGGAAAAAAAGTAACCCTGTCAACATACAGATCCCAGTGAACCTTTCATTGCTATCCACTAGAATGCAACTCTTCACACTCAGCCCCCACAAAAAATCACTGAGCATTTATTCTACAAGATGGTAGAGCTGCCCCAAATGCCAGAGCTGGGTTTGGAGCAGCTACTTCTCTCTTCTGCTCTGGACTAGCTGTGTTACCTTCCCCAGCTCCTCCTCCTGCTGCCCGCAAGCCTCCTTCACACTGATTTCTCAGAAAGGGACTCCATTTCAGATCAGACACTCCCAAACACTGTGGCACCAGCAAGGGGCAGCAATCACTAAATAGTTACTAACGCAGCATCCTGGCCTCCAGAAGCCTTGCTGGATGTTTCTGATGACAATGTTACCCCCTCCTTCTTGCTACTTACATAATACATTCCTGGTGAATGAGTTTTCAACAACCCCTCCTCCCCCTCAGCAATCTTTCTGGATCATTCTGTACTCACCATTAAGCCCTTGTTCCAAAAGAAACACCAGGAACACCACTTAGTTTCCAGATCAACACAGCTCCCCCTCAAATTAAAGAAGTCCAAAGACATCACTGTATCCTGGAATACTGACATCACTTACACACACACTGCTCTTCAAACCTAGCCAGCCACTGAGCCTGTGACTGACTGTACACACTGCCCTAATGAGTGCCTGTGACAGCAGTGGTAGTTTTGCACCACACACTGTGCAACTTCCCTAAAGGCAAGAACTACATTCACTTTGTTTGATTTATACAGACTGAACGGCAACGGGTGTGGTTTTTAGGGTTCAGCGTCTCATCAGATGAAATTAGGAACTCAGTCGATTTACAGACTCTGCATTCCCAGCAGTTAGGAAGTGTGCAACTCTGGCTAAGTCACTTGTTCTTGTCAAGTATTAGGCAGGGCTTAGAATCGATTCCTTCTGGTTGGAACCCCTGCTGAGAATTTGCATTTCTAACAAGTTCCCAGACAATGCTAATTCTGCTGGTTAGGGACCAATTCTGAGAACCACTAGTAAAGCAGTGAGTCTCAAAATTTATTATTCATAAGAATCACCTGAGGATCTTGTTAAACCATAGATTCAGATTCAGTATATCTGGTGTGGAAATGCAAATTCTCAACCAGAACACACCAGTTCTGGTATTAGGCTCTTCACCTACATAATGGGAAGAATAGTGAAAAATTGGAAATAAATGTCTTTCAGTAGAGGACAGTTAAATTTCAGAATACCCATTCAATGAAATAAATTTTTTTTAGTTGTGAAGGGAGATATGAACTGACAGGGAAAATACAACATATGATGCCCGGCTACCATCACTGACTGCTCTGACAGGGATCACTGAAGAGATTGCCAAATTCCTCTTAATTTTTTTAGATACTGAATTAAATGCACACTCAAGTAAACAGACATTATGGTTTATAAACTTAAACATAACAGCCAGTTCTTTTCTCACAAACATATTTCTTTACCATTTTCTAATTCTAAGGTAACAGCTCTTCTATTTCAATCTCATATTTTGTTTACCTACTTTGAATAAAAGTGTTACACTAAACGAAAAATCTTATTTTCTGTTCATGTTAAAATTTCATTACATTCAAGCACCACTTAAACTCTCTCATGGAAATAAAGCGTCACATCTTGTTTCTCCTAAAAAAAAAAAAAAGAAAAGAAAAAATATATGAAAAGAGCAGGCCACCGAATAATATAAAGGTATGATCCTATTACTGTGCTTTTAAAAAGTCATATGTGTGTTTGTACATTTGTATATGCATGTCTGGAAGCACAGAAGGCCACACACCAAACTGCATAGTGGCTCCTTTAAGAGAGTGACAAAGTATATGAGGGAAGACCTTTGACTTTTTTCTTTTACTTGGTTTTAATTTTTCCTAGGATGTACTGGGTTTGAAATTTAAATAAAAAACAGCAAAATAACTCTTTATATCTTTTAAATAGAGGTTCTAGCTGCCTTAATTCAAGAGAGTCATTGTGAAAACTCATAAAAAAATAATATTTATAAAAATAAGGAATTATGATCTTTCATTACTTTCTCCTTGTGACTCAAAAATGATGACCAGGTCTTAAGTTCAATCTATGTAATGCTTTTCAATGAAGAAAATTCATGAGTAACTGCTGTGATTTAACTTTTAATAATATCTTGGAAACATATTCAGATAAATTTGCACTTTAATTTTCAAAACATATCAATCATGTATGTTGATTTTTTTTAAATCGCCGTATCTAACAGGAATCTTGGAGGGAAAAAAATCACTACACTAAAATACAGAACTCGCTTGAAACTTCGTTTGGAAATGAGATGTCAACATTATGGCAGATCTATAAATATTTAAACAGCGCAACAATGATTAACCAACAATGCTATTCACATTTAGCAACTGGAAGTATCCACAATTCATTCTTATAAGTAAGCACCTCCCTGAGGTCAAAGAGATCATAAGTTATTCACCTGTGTGTGTACCCCCAACCCCTCCAGCCCTCTCCTCTCCTGCCAAAGTAAATTCTCAAGTAATTGTTGAATGAATGACCCAATGAATAAATATTACCCAAAGCTTTATTGATGTGATGTTTTCCAACGGGTCTATTTGTTCCAGCTGGAATAAAAGGTATTCAATAAAAGTATGCTGAATGAAGGCCCTGAGGTGGGAGAGTACCCGCTGTGCTTGCAGGACAGCAAGGAGGCCCCTGTGGCTAAAGCAGAATCAGCTGTAGGAAAAGAGAGTGAGGAGAGATGAGGTCAGAGAGGCAACAGGTTGCCAGAAGCAGCAGGGCCTTGCAGGCAAGTATAAAGCCCCGAGGTACTTATGATCAAATATTATCAGTTCTGGTTGGTAGGAGACACATGGATGTTAGCTTTATTATTCTTGTACTTTACTGCAATTCCTTTCAATACATGAATATAAAAGAGCAAGTTAGAAACAAAAAGTAAACTATTGTATGATCTCATTCATATGAAATAGCTAGAATAAGCAAATGCAGAGACCAAAGTTTATTAGTAGTTACCAGGGGAGGTAGGGAGGGGGAAAGAGAGTCATTGTTTAGGAAGCACTGAGTTTCTGTTTATGGTGATGGAAATTTGACAACAGACATTGGTGATGACTGCACAACATGATTAATGTAATTGATGTCACTAAATTGTACATGTGAAAAATGTCAAATTGGCAAATGTGTTATATTTTTACAATAAAAAAATAATGAATGTAAAGCACTAAGCATAAGTACTAAATACTCAGTAAAGAACTATCATTACTGTTTTTTAAAACAACCAAGTTACCAAAAAAAAAAAATGGAGTTCTTTTCATTCATTACTAAATACTTCACTCAATACTGAATGACATGATCACTGCCATAAATGAAGTGAAAGGTACTAACTAAATCCCTGTCCTGGGAATGATGCATTTTCAGTAGCTCCATAAACTCAACTGAACTCAGTTTGGCTGCCACTTACCTGCTGAATCTTTATCTACTTCAGGAAGCCTGCAATTAAATCAGAAAGGACACCTGTGACAGTCTCAGAAACAGCCCTGTGGTTATGCTGCCCACTCTGCCCTGCTTCCCATCTCCAAATGCCTAACTCCTACCCAAGGCCCTGTGCAACTATCATCTTCTTCCATCCCCTGCCCCCAAACCACCAACTTAAACATTATCTCTCCCAGACTCAGGTCCACATAGCACTTTGATGAACACTAAGACCAAGATTGCTCCATTCATCTTTGTATACTAAACAGTCATCCAGTCAATTCTGACTCATGGTGACCCCATGTGTGTCAGAGTAGAACTGTGCTCCATAGAGTTTTCAAAGGTTGATTTTTTTAGAAGTATATCGCAAGCCTTTCTTCAAGGAGCCTCTGGGTGGACTCAAACCTCCAACCTTTTATTTGGCAATCAAGGACATTAACCATCTTAAGTGAGTCCTGAGTTTAACTTCTATGTGGCAGGTACATATTATCCCTGTCAGTCTTCTCTCTACTCCCATTGTTTTAAATTCTAAGTCTTCTCATGACACCATCTTTCTCTCTTGTATTACAGGTACCTGTAGTCTTATCCATCCTCTGGACAGAAAGACCTGGAAGGGCACAGACCAGAAGTCTCATTCAAGTCCACAGCCTCTAACACAAAGAATTCACAACTAATTTTCCACCACAATACATGACTGATGATATGGCAGATGACAGACATCCAAAACTTACTACACTATACTGGCTATAACTCTGTGGCTACTCAAGAAAATATAGAGAACATAAGGGCAAGAATCTGAATCTGACCTGGTTAATTTAAAAGTAAATCATTTCTAAACATTTGATAGTTTAGTGACAAAGTAATTCCTATGCATTTTATAACTGACAACATGTTAAGACTCCATAGTTTAGAATTACTAATCTAGACCATGTGGCAAAGTGTTTCATTTCTAACAGGTACTTAGTAAAAAAACAAAAAAAAGATCATCCAAACAAGCCTATACTTCTATTTGGTCTTCACCCTTGTTCATTCTGTGCATTTCAAGTAGAATATTTACAAATGAGACTAAAATAGGGTCTGGCATTGTTATGGATTGAATTGTGTCCCCCGCCTCAAAATATATGTTGAATTCATGGGCCTTATACCTGTGGATGTGATCCTGCTTGGAAATAGGGTTTTGTTATGTTAACGACATCATACCGATGTAGGATGGATTCTAAACTTTATCACTTCCCAGTTATAAAAAAGGCCAAAACAGCACAGGGACACACACAGGGGGAAGACAGATGTAAAGGAACACCAAGAAAAGACAAAGATTGCCAGCAAATACCAGAAACTACAAGAGAGGCTCACAGAAGAAATCAACACGACCAAGACCCTAATTTGGACTTTTAGCCTCCAGAACTGTGAGAAAATAAATCTGTTCTTTAAAGCCATACACTTATGGCATTTCTGTTATAGCAGCACTAGGTAACTAAGACGGGCACTTACTAGGCACTCACTAAATGTCTGTTGTCTAAAATGAATGAACGGACAGTTGCCCATTTTCAAACAGCCCAGGTTATCTGTGAATGGCCAAATAGCTTGGGCCCCAGTTTAGAGAATAATCTGAGACATTTGAACTTCTAAAAGTATCTACTCTAAACTCTGTTTTACAGTATAAACAAATGCTTGTCCAAGTAGAACAATTTCAACTACATTCTGCTCTGGCTTATAAAGCATCAAAGCAAAATGCTTAGGGTCTATTTCAAAAGCACCCAGTATGGGTTCCATGCTGCATTTATTCCTCCTAGCTCAAGTTCAAAGTAACCTGACTTCTACTACTACTATAAACTCTCTTAGGAAATGGGCAACTGCTTGAGTTAGTTGCAGTGGTTTCAAAAGTATTCCCTAGAACATGGCACAGAAGCCTCTGTGTGACCTAAAGATGAAAAGGAAGACATGAAATCTTACATCATCTTTTTCCAACACTCACCTGTCCTACCCTCACTTTACCTTATTTCTGTCTCCTCTACAGAGACACATCTAAATTAACCAACACAAGGTACAAATTGTGTGTGCGTTTGTGTGCGCACACATGCATGCACATTACGGAGAGAGGTAGCCCAAGACCCCACAAAATATGTAAACTTTAAAACAGGCACTGAATTTATTCTCTAACCTAGTCGCCTCACTTCTCTCACATGTGTGGCTTATTTTCTATTGGTGTAGGAACAATTAACCGCCAATTTGAAGTGACAGCTAACATAACATCACCCTTAAGACAAAGTAATTAAGAGCTCAGACTGCTGACTCACGAGAGACATGGCTGCTGTCTATAGAGCTCTCCCTGCCAAACGAGACAACTGGGCTCTGAAATTAAAATTCCATTTCATTTGTACATCAACTTTAATAATTCCCCCCCACATGAAAGAAAAGCAG
Source organism: Trichechus manatus latirostris (assembly GCF_000243295.1). Taxonomy (NCBI): domain Eukaryota; kingdom Metazoa; phylum Chordata; class Mammalia; order Sirenia; family Trichechidae; genus Trichechus; species Trichechus manatus. The sequence goes on from NW_004443944.1 coordinate 28,255,806, forward strand.
GCTGGAAGGAAAGTAGCCTGCCACTGAGAAGAGGCTCAGCAAGAAAAGAGATCCCTGTACTCATGAGGCTGAAGCACAATGTTCTGGACTCAGCTGGGCAAAGGACCAACCTAATAGCTCCACAGACAAGCCAGGAGTGAATACTTGAGTACTTTTAGTTCACTATTTTCAAACAGCTGCTCTGCTACACCATTTATGTTAATTACACAGCATCTGGTGAAGACCAAAAGAACTCTGAAATTCCCCCCCAAAACTGAGATCATCTAATAGCCCACGCTCTCCATTCACAGACTGGGAAAGAAGTTCACAGACCACTCATTTCACCAAAGGATGCTTCCCAGGTTCACAGCCATCTCACAGGTTATTTCACAGATTATTTGTGGCTCAGTTCTACAGTAAGATCAGTTCTCCCATTAAATCTGCCTTAGTCCAGAATCCAGTTGAGTTCAGAAGAGGGCTACTCTAAACCCTTACAGCTTCACAGATACTTAGGAAATGCCAGAACTTACCTACATAATTCCCTTCTCCCCTACTCCACCAATTTCAATTTCTAACAAGTCAAACTTTACAAAATAAATAACTTTTTAAAGATGAATGGTGATCAAGAACCTCAGCACATGAGGTATGAGTAAGAGACATATTTTTATTTCCTCAATTTAAATTGGCTTATATTACAATTTAAATTATTTTTAATATAAATGTTGTAATATGGAAAAATGTATATGTAATAATGTTACTTGTATACATACTATAATCATATATATTTTAAATATTAAGGAAAAAAGAAAGTAGATTTAAGTTTTTAATCCCAGTATTATAAAATACACTAAATAAAAGACAAGTGACAGACCAAGAAAAATAAAGGGCAATGTATATAAAAGACAAATAATTAGTATCAATAATACAAAAAGAACACTTGAAGAGCAATAAAAACAAGAAACCTAAAATGAAATGGGCAAAGAATATGAAAAATAGATTTAAAAATCCAATAAATATATGAAAAACTGTTCAACCTCATTAAAGGAAATAAAAAATGAAATCTTGTTTTCAATGTTAATGTAAATTAAGAAAAATTTTAAAAATGGATAATATCCATAGATGGCAGGAATGTAAGGGAAAAGGTACTACTCATACTCTTGGTGTAAATATAAAGTAAAATGGCCTTTTTGGAGGGTGATTTGGCAATATGCATTCCCTTGAATCCAGCAATTACACCCATAGAAACTTGCCCTGTAGAAATACTCCCTAAGTGGTCAAAGATGTTCAAGAAAGACCACTGCACCATTGTTTGAAATACTGCCTATCCAGAAACAATTTAAATGAACATCAAAAGGGAAATGGTTAAATACATGATTAACATTCTTACTAGAGACTAATATTTGGCCATTAAAAAGAATGAGGCAAATGTACTGATATGGTAAGAGCTCCAAGAAATAACAATGAAAATAAATCAGAGAACAATAAACCTAGAATTCTCTCAATTACATTTAAAAATAAAATCTTAATTGCCTCTCTACCTACCTAAATGCACAGAAAAGGATTTAGAAAAATGACAAACTAATAACAAGTTACCCAAGCGGAAAGGAGAGAAATGGAAGAGGCCTTTCACTTTTACTTCCAATACCTCTATATTATTTGGATTTTTTATGACCACTGTGTATTACTTGTATACCTTTTTTTTTTTAAAGGAAAATAAAACAAATAGATACACACACAAAGGTGGCTTAGATGTTCTTCACTTTAAAAGAGAGAGATCAAGATTTATTTATGCTCAGGACTATCCTGAACTCCAACCATTTACCACAAACATTACATTATCAAAACTAGAAGTTGGTGTTATCAATTATATACAAATTATCGATATAACAAGCAATCATTACTTGAAAGGAAAAATCCCCTCTGTGTGATCATGAATGCGTACAACTTCGTAATGCTGTCCATTAGTATAGAAGTGAAGGTTTCTCTTCCAGTAACAGCTCATACTGTAACATCCCTTCCATATACAACCATCATAAACTCTGGGGGAGAAAAAGCATCTAAAGGCACTAGTGAACAACATAAAACAAGTAGAAACTGAAGGAGAGTCAGACATTTGAAATAATGGAAGGGCACTAGCACTGAAAAGCAGGCCCCAGACAGTACCACTGGGAGGCTAAAACACAGATTAAAACCTATAGTCTTACTGGTTGAGTAAACAGAAGACAAGCTGCAGTGCAACAGCTGGAAAGTGAGGGGGGAAATCCCAAAGAAGAGAGCCACAGAGGGGTAGCACCAATTTTTGCACATAAACTTGGCCCAAATCTCTAGTTGATTTCCAAATGTACAGTGTTCTGAGCGGTCCAATTAAGGCGAAAAGAACTGAACAAAGACTTCAACTGCTGCCTACTGCAGGTGAAAAGAATTTGGAGTTTGAATTAAGTCAACTGTCCTTTAAAACAAAGAAATCAGTATTTATTTTTCAGTTGCAATAATTTTTGTTTGTTTGTTTTGGTGCTTTAGGTGAAGATTTACAGAGCAAATCAGTTTCCCATTTAATGGTTTATACAGAAATTGTTCCATGACATTGGTTACAATCCCCGCAATGTGTCAGCATTCTCCCCCGTTTCTACCCTGACTTCCCCATTTCCATTAGTCTGGTTTTCCTGCCCCTTCCTGCCTTCTCATCTTTGATTTTGGGCAGATGTTACCCTTTTGGTCTCATATAGATGATTGTTCTAAGGAGCACTTTCCTCACAGGTGTTACTGTTTGTTTTATAGACTTGTCTATATTTGGCTGAAAGGTGATTTCCGGGAATGGCTTCAGTTCCAAGTTAGAAGAGTGTCTAAGGGCCATAGTCTCAGGGGTTCCTCTAGTCTCTCTTCGACCAGTAAATCTGGTTTTTGTTTTTTTTTAATGAATTTAAACATTTTTTTCCCCACTCTAACCAGGACCTTCTATTGTGTTTCTGGTCAGAGTGGTCAACAGTGGCAGCCAGGTGCCATCTAGTTCTGGTCTCAGGTTAGAGGAGGCTGTAGTTCTTTTTTTTTTTTTTTTAAATTATATTTTATTGTACTTCAGGTGAAGGCTTACAGAACAAATAGTTTCTCAGGAAACAGTAGTACATATGTTGTTTTATGACATTGTTTAACAACCCCACAACATATTAACCCTCTAACTTCTCAACCTTTTTTCTTTGGTGAAAATACACATAGCCAAAGATACACCATTTCAAAAATTTCTACATACACAGTTCAGTGACATTGACTACGCTCTTCCAGTTGTGCTGTTATTCTCACTTAAGATGAAGGCTTACAGAACAAAATAGTTTCTCATTTAACGGTTACTACAAATGTTGCCCTATGACAATGGTTAACAATTTCACAACACATCAACAATATCCTTACTCAACCTTGCGTTCCCTATCACCAGCTTCCTTGTCCCCTTCTGCTTTCTGGCCCTTGTCACTGGACTCCTGTACCTCATTAGTCTCATTTGGTTTTACGGGGCTGTCCACTCCCAGGCTGAACAGTGAACCTTGGAGGTAACTTCACCACTGAGCTAAAAGGGTGTCTGGGGGCCATACTCTCGAGGTTTCTCCAGTCTCCTTTAGGCCAGTAAATCTGGTCTTTTTTTTGTGAGTTAGAATTATGCTCTACATCCTTCTCCAGCTCTGTCCAGAACCCTCTGTTGTGATCCTGGTCAGAGCAGTCAGTGGTGGTAGCCGGGCACCATCTAGCTGTACTGGACTCAGTCCGGTGGAGGCCTTGGTAGCTGTGGGACAATTAGTCCTCTGGACTAATCTTTTCCTTGTATCCTGTTCCCTTCATTCTCCCTTGCTCCTGAAGGGATGAGACCAGTGGAGTATCTTAGATGGCCGCTCACAGGCTTTTAAGACCCCAGACACTACTCACCAAGGTAGAATGTACAGTATTGTCTTTATAAGCTGTGTCATGCCAATTGAGCTAGATGTTCCCACAGCCCTCTGCCCAGCAATTCAGTCCCTCAGGGAGTTTGGATGTGTCTATGGGGCTTCCATGACCTTTCCTTCTACAGGTTGTGCTAGTTTCCCCTGTATTGTGTACTGTCTCACCCTTCACCCAAGATACCAGAGGCTGTAGTTCTTGTGGTCCATTAGTCCCCTGGACTAATTGTTTCCTTGAGTTTTCTTCACTCTCCTTTGCTCCAGATGGAAAAAGACAAACAGCTTTATCTTAGATGGCTGCTTGCAAGCTTTTAAGACCCCAGGCGCTACTTACCAAAGTAACATGTAGAATGTTGTCTTTATGAACTACGTTATGCCAATTGACCTAGATGTCCCCTGAGACTACAGTCCTTAGCCTTCAAGCCCAGTTACTGAGTCCCACGAGATGTCTGGTTATATCTAGGATATTTCCGTAACTGTGTACTTTGTGTGCTCTAGTATATATATGAGCATGCATGTAGCATATACAAATACGTATGCAGAAATATCCACAGCCAAACCTATATATGCACATGGGTGTACTCTTATATGCCCTCCCACACTTACTTAGCATACATATCTACCTATGTATCCACTCATAAATTATTGTTTGTTACTACTGTTGTAGCAGGATTGTATGTATGTATTTACCATCACTGCCTTTTATTCTTGCATACCTCTCGGTGTCTTCCATTGCCTTGGTCATGTTGTGCTGACTTCCCCCATATTGTGTACTGCCTTTCCAAAGTTAACACATGTCTACTCTCTAGTTAGTGATTTTCCCTCCCTCCTCCTCCCATCTCTGGTAAACATCAAAAATGTTTCTTTCTAGAAATCAGTATTCTTTAGAGAAACATACTATAATCCAGACTCTACAACATATTATTCATGATGTTCAACACACAATTCAAAACATTACATATATAAAGAAAAGGAAAACTGTGACCCATAGTCAAGAGAAAAGTCAATCAATGGAAAGATAGGGCTAATGCCTAGGGACCTAGTTTTCAAAAAGGGATTCTTAGATATGACACTAAAAGTACAAGCAACAAAAGACAAAATAACTTAAGTAGACTTCATCAAAATTAAAAACCTTTGTGCATCAAAGAACTTTATTAACAAAATGAAGAGACAACCTATAGAACAGAAGAAAATATTTGGGAACCATACATCTGATATAGGTCTAATATCCAGAATATATAAAGAACCCCTACAACTCAAGAGAGGAGCCCTGGTGGCACAGTGGTTAAGCACTTGGCTGCTAACTGAAAGGTTGGCAGCTCAAACTCACCAGCCACTTCACTGGAGAAAGATGTAACAATCTGCTTCCATAAAAATTACAGCCTTGGAGGCGATACCAAGTAATAACAGACTGGATCAAATCTAGGAAGATAAGGGTAAATTTCAAGGTAACCACAAAGTTAACAAACCTACTCATCAAAGTTAAGAAGAAAAACATAAAGTCTCAGTAACAACAAAACCTACAAAAGCAAAAGAAATGAAAAAAAATCCACAAACAAAAGGAACTCAGCATAGGACAGTAAGAGGAACAAAGCAAATGTCAGCACCACAAAAAAAAAAGCACTACAAAATGCAAGCACACCCCAAGGCATATACCCTAGAGAAATAAGAGCCATCACACGAATAGACATATGCACACCCATATTCATTGCAGCACTGTTCACAATGGCAAAAAGATGGAAACAACCTAGATGTCCATCAGCAGATGAATGGATAAACAAACTATGGTACATACACACAATGGAGGATTACGCAGTGATAAAGAACAATAATGAATCTGTGAAGCATCTCACAACATGGATGAAACTGGAGGACATTATGCTGAGTGAAATAAGTCAATCACAAAAGGACAAATATCGTATGAGACCTCTACTGTTAAAAACTCATGTAAAAGTTTACACACAAAAAGAAACAATCTTTGTTGGTTATGAAGGATGGGGGGGGCACTAAATAGACAATAGATGAGTGGTAACTTTGGTGAAGGGTAAGACACTACACAATACTGGGGAAGCCAGCACAACTGGTACAAGGAAAGGTCATGGAAGCTCCATAGACACTTCCAAACTCTCTGAGGGACTGAACTGCTGGGCAGAGGGCTGTGAGGATCATGGTCTCGGGGAACATCTAGCTCAACTGGCATTAACACAGTTTATAAAGACAGTGTTCTACATTCTACCTCGGTGAGTAGCATCTGGGGTCTTAAAAGCCTGCGAGCAGCCATCTAAGATACTCCACTGGTCTCATCCCTTTGGGAGCAAGGGAGAGTGAAGAGAACAGGATACAAGGAAAACGTTAGTCCGAAGGACTAATGGACCACTGCTACCAAGGCCTCCACCAGACTGAGTCTAGTACAGCTACACGGTGCCTGGCTACCACCACTGAATGCTCTCACCGGGATCACAACAGAGGGTTCTGGACAGAGCTGGAGAAGGATGTAGAACAAAATTCTAACTCAAAAAAGACCAGATTTACTGGCCTAAAGGAGACTGGAGAAACCC
>NW_004443944.1:28262680-28291992 GCF_000243295.1 Trichechus manatus latirostris
AAAAAAAAAAAAAGCCTGTAAGCAGCCATCTAAGATACTCCACTGGTCTCACCCCTTCGGGAGCAAGGGAGAATGAAGAGAACAAGATACAAGGAAAAGATTAGTCCAAAGGACTAACGGACCACAGCTACCACGGCCTCTACCAGACTGAGTCCAGTACAGCTAGATAGTGGCCGGCTACCACCACTGACTGCTCGCACCAGGATCACAATACAGGGTCCTGGACAGAGCTGGAAAAGGATGTAGAACAAAATTCTAACTCACAAAAAAAAAAGACCAGATTTACTGACCTGACAGACTGGAGAAACCCCGAGAGTATGGCCCCCAGGCACCCTTTTAGCTCAGTGGTGAAGTCACTCCTGAAGTTCACCGTTCAGCCGGGGATTGGACAGCCTCATAAAACAAAACAGGACTCATGAGGCACAGCAGTCCAAGGACAAGGACTAGAAGGCAGGAGGGGACAGGAAAGCTGGAGATAGGGAACCCAAGGTTGAGAAGGGACAGTGTTGACATGTCATGGGGTTGTTAAACCACTGTCATAGGGCAATATGTATACTAACTGTTTAAGGAGAAACTATTTGTTCTGCAAACCTTCATCTAAGGTACAAAAAAAAAAGAATTATCTATGTGAGATCAAACTGACAACGGCAACTCAAAAGGTTTGATGGGAAGCCTGGGGGCAGTGAGTTGAAGATAACAGTGATGGAGTAATTTGGAAAAGGATAGTGAGAATAGCAGCACAATTGGAAGAATGCAATCGATGTCACTGAATTGTACATGTAGAAATGTTTGAAATAGTGTAACTTTGGTTATGTATATTCTCACCAAAAAAAAGGTCCTCCAAGGTCGAGAAAGGAGAGTGTTGACATGTCATGGGGTTGTTAACCAATGTCATAAAACAATATGTGTAATGACTATTTAATGAGAAACTATTTGTTCTGTAAACCTTCATCTAAAGTACAATAAAAAATAAATAAATAAATTATAGCCCTGGAAACCCTATAGGGCAGTTCCACTCTGTCCTATAGGGTTGCTATGAGTTGGAATCAATTTGATGACAGTGAGTTTGGTTTGATTCAGACAACTCAACAACAAAAAGACAAACAACACAATTGAAAAATAAGCAAAGGACTTGAATAGACATTTCACCAAAGAAATACAAGTGGCCGATAAACACATGAAAAGATGTTCAACACCATTAGTCGTTAGCGAAATGCAAATCAAAACCATAATGAGATACTACTTCACACCCACTAAGATGGCTATTACCAGAAAAATGGAAACAAACAAGTGTTGGTGAGGATGTAGAGAAACTGGAACCCTTGCCCCACTGGTGGTGGGAATGTAAAATTGTGAGGCCACTGTGGAAAACAGTTTGGTGTGTTCCTCAAAAAGCTAAACATAACGATTTTCATATGACCCAGCAACTCCACTCCTAGGTATACGCACAAGAATTGAAAGCAGAGACACAAACAGATACTTGTACACCAATGTTCATTGCAGTACTATTCACAACAGCCAAAAGGTGGAAACAAACTCAATGTCCATCAAGATAAATGGATAAACAAAATGTGTTGAATCCAAACAATGGAATATTATTTAGAGTCATGAAGAAAAAGAAGTCCTCACACAATACAACATGAATGAACCATGAAAACATTATGCTACGTGAAATAGTCAGACACGAAAGGACAAATATTGTATGATCCCACTTACATGAAATATCTATAATAAGCCAAAGTTTTTTAGTGGTTACCAGGGATGAGTGGGAGGAGGAAATGGGGAGGGAGTTATTGCTTAAGGGGTACTGAGTTTCTGTTGCTGTTGTTAGGTGCCATCAAGTCAATTTCAACTCATAGAGACCCCATGTGAAAGAGCAGAATTGTCTCATAGGATTTTCTAGGCTGAAATCTTTACAGGAGCAGATCATCAGGTCTTTCTCCTGCAGTGCCACTAAGTTCAAACTCCCAACCTTTTGGTTAGTAACTGAGTGCTTAACTGTTGCACCACCAGAGCTCCTGAGTTTCTGTTAATGGTAATAAAAAATTTTGGAAATGGATAGAGGTGATGGCTGCACAACATGATGGATGTAATTACTGTCACTGTATTGTACGCATACAAACAGGTGAAGTGGCAAATGTTTTGTTATATATATTTTACCATAATAAAATTTAAAAAAAAAAGTCAACCAATGGAGACTAACCCCAAGATAATGTAGATGTTAGGCTTGGTAGATAAAGATTTTAAAGCAGCTATTGAAACTATGATCATAATGAATAAACAGGAAATCTTACCAGAGAAGTAGAATATAAAAAGAAAGGACCAAAAGGAAATTCTAGAACTAAAAAACCATTAGAAATGAAAAATTTTACTAGATGAGTTTAACAGCAGATTGGAGTTGAGAGAAGAAAAGAGTCAGAAAACTTGAAGAGAGATCAAAAGAAATTATTCAGTTTGAAAAACGAGGAAAAGACTCAAAAAAAGAAAGAAAGAAAAGGGAAGCAAACAGTCTCAGTTATCTTTTGGACAAAATCAAAAGGTCTAACATAAGTATAACTTGAATACTAAAAGTAGAAGACACAGAAAATCGAATAGGAAAAAAATATTTAAGGAAACAATGGCTGAAATTTGATGAAAGGCATCAATTTTCATATTCAAGCTCTATGAACCCCAAGCAAGCGACATACTATAACAAATCTAAACATATGATAGTCAAAATAATGAAAACTCTTGAAAGCAGCAAAAAGTAAACAACACATTACAAACAGGTGAACTATGATATGAATGACCACTTATTTCTCATCAGAAACAAGAGGATAGACGAATATGAACATCTTAAAAGTACTGAAAGAAAAATACCACATTCAGTAAAAACATCCTTCAAGAATGAAAGTGAAAGGAAAGTTCAGATAAACACTCAATAGAATCTGTCACCAGGAGAGCTACACTACAAGAAAAGCTAAAGAAAGTACTTCAGGCTGAAGGGAATCTTCGGGAAGGAATGAAGAACACTATAAATGGTAAATATGTGTATAAATAAGACTACCTTTTTTCCCTTGTCTTATTTTCTTTAAAATGATTGTTTAGAGCAGAAATTATAATACTATACTGTGGGATTTACAGCATATGTAGATATGATTCATGTGACAACTAGAGTATAAAGGATGGGGAACAAATGAAACTATACAACACTTTACACAGAGTGGTTCAAAATTAAGTAAACTGAAAAATTAAGGATATATATCATAATCACTAGAGTAAACTGTAAAAAATGATAATAAGTGTAGCTAAAATCTAATAAATAAATTAAAATGGAATTCTAAAAAGATATTCAGTTAACCTAAAAAACATGAAAGGTGGAAAAGAGAAACAAAACAGTAAAGATAAACAGAAAACAAATAGGAAATAGCAGACTTTAAACCAACTGTATCAACAATTATATTTAATGTAATTAGAATAAACATCACAGCTAAAAGCAAGATCCAACTATATATTGTCTATAAAACACACACACTTTAAAGACACAGGTTGAAAAAGAAAAAGATATATCATGTAAACAGTAAGCAAAAGAAAATTGAAATACCTATATTAGTATCACATAAAGTAGACATCAAGTCAAAGAGTATTATCAAAGACAGACTTATATAAAAGGGGAAATTCATCAAGAAGACATGACAATTATAATGTATATGCATCTAATAACAGAATTTCAAAAAACATTAAGAAAAAGTGACAGAATTAAAGGAAGAAATAGAAAAATCCACAAACATGGTTACCACAATCTTTGTACCTGACAGAAGTAGACAAAAACAAATCAACGAAGATATAGATCAGAAAAACATTATCAACTACTTCGATTTAATTAACAGATATGTAATGTTATACCAACGAACCAGCGATGGCAGAAAATGTATTCTTTGCAAGTGCATATGGAACATTCACCAAGACAGATCGTATGTTGGGCCATAAAATAAGTCTCAACAAATATAAAAAGACTGAAATCCTACAGAGTATGTTTTCTGACCACAGTGGAATTACATTAAAAATCAGTAACATAAAAGCATCTATAAAAAAGCCCAACTATTTGGAAGTGAAAACAACACACTTCTAAGTAACCCATGGTCAACAAAGAAATCACAAGGTATTTTGAATTGAATGAAAATGAAAAATACCATATATCAAAATTTGTAGAATACAACTAAAGCAGTATTTAGAGGGAAATTTATGACTTTAAATGCTCATATTAGAAAAGAAGATCTAACCTAAGGTTCCACCTTAAGAAGCTAGGAAAAGTAAGTTGAAGGAAGAAAATAATTTGGATAAGAATAGAAATAAATGAAATCTTAAAAACACGATAGAGAAAATTAACAAAGTAAAAAGTTGATTCTTTGAAACAATCAACAAAACTTATTAAATCCTTAGCCATCCCGAACAAGAGAGGGAACACAAATTATCAATATCAGAAACAAAAGGGTTTTAGTACTTATCAATATCAAATAAGGAAATACTATTAATAAAAGATTAAAAACATTATTAGAAAAGTTAAGTCAATTTTTTGTCTGTTTATTTATAATCAAAGCAGAAGCAAAAGTATATATGAGAAGAGGATTGTTAACTCTAAATACGAACCTGTAACAGTCGAAATATCCTGTAACTCCGCAAGGGTAGAGGCTGGTTCCGTTTTCATAGCGTTTTCTCCCATTGATTTGCAGTTCAACTCCAAACCTGTAGCCCCTAGTCCATCCCCAAGGGAGTGGCAAGTTAGTGCAGATGAGACCTGTCCAGCTTTCAAAGGAGATTTCAAATGACCTACAAGAAAAAAGAACGTTTGGGGAACATTTACATGTATACAGAGCCCTGATGATACAGTGGTTAAAGCGTTCTACTGGTAACCAAAAGGTTGGCGGTTGGAAATCACTAGTGGCTCCGTGGGAGAAAGATGTGGCAGTCTGCTTCCGTAAAGATTTACAGCCTTGGAAACCCTATAGGGCTGCTATGAATTGGAATCAACTCGACGGCAATGGGTTTGGTTTGGATATATGCATATAATCTGGGAGCCAAGAATTGCACAACAGACTAAGAAAGCCGGGGGCTTTTTAGGGGAAGTCATTCATTTCACAATATACATTAACAGGTTCCAGCACATAAAGCCAGGGTTGTGAGCAAAGGAAAAGGCTAATAAGAGGCTAAATGAAGGGAGGAATCTGCTGGAAGTATTTGCAAAAAGGCAGAGGCATAGAATGAGATGGCACCAGAAGGACAGACAGAGGCAGGATTCTTCAAGCACTGTGCCTCCAACCCAACATTCAGAGGTATATAAACAAAACCAATCACAAATGTGCACAGAAAGTTTGTCTATTAAATCAGTTGAAGGACAACATATTACAAAAACACTGCTGCCATTCAATAACTCCATTTCAAGATCATCTCATACTTGTGGAAGGCAGTACACAATGGTTTAGATTGGTTCTCACTAGATAGCACCAAGTTGGTAAGACAATTCTAGAACAGACACTGACTCACCTTCTTCAGATTCCTTGGCACTAGACGATGTGTCTTGCAAAGGATCCGCATCAACTGCATTAACCAAATCTGATACAACCAAGTCAGGATCTAGGATCTCATGGGTCCCATTAGTGGACAGCCTGGAGGATCGTCTCCTTGATAAGTCTTTGTCAGTGTTTTCCGAGTAGTTTTTTGACTTTTCTTGGGCTATAAACCATTAAGAGAGTTGTAGTCAAGAGACCAACAAGAAGAAATAACTCTGCTACTACAGACTTCTGGGCTGGTAGTCTCTCTAAGGGCTTTACAGAGAAACTTCTAAAATGTTAGACCACTACGAAAGTAAGTATCTCTTCCTAGTTTATAGTTTTAAGTAACAGCACAGTCACTCTTCCAGGATAGAATTTTATTTATTTAAGAATTCACAGTTTAAAAATACGTGCCAAGGTCATGTCCCAATCTTGGCAACTAAGTTCTATTTTGGAGCTTCCCAACATAAAATCCATGTACTAACTTCCAAAGTCAGTAAGGTTTAAAAGAGCCTTACTTAGAACCATCATAAATCCTTTTTGGAGCCAAAAGGGTATTAAAATAAAAAATCAGTAAGTGGTATTTTTAAAGTTTCACTAAGCATATGAAATCCACCTCCTTCTAAGCCATTAAATTTCCAGTGGAATCCAACTCAAATGTACAGCTTATGGGTATGGAAATGACACCACTGAACCCGACATGAATACAGTCTGTGCTTTGGGATTTTTCTTATAGCAAAAACTCTTTCTCATCCAGCCACATCCCACTCATATTGGCTCCTATAATCAGGGACAAGCATTAGAGCCTAAAGGGAATAAGAGACAGCATGGATACAAGGGAGGCTGACTGGCACAAGTGGTGTGGGTTTGATTACTAACCTAAAAGTTGGCAGTTCAAACCCATCCAGTGGCACTGCAGAAGAAAAGACCTGGAGATATGCTTTTGTAAAGATTACAGCCAAGAAAACTCTATAGAGTAGTTCTACTATGTAACACATGGGGTCACTATGAGTCAGAATCAATAGGTAGCAATGGTCCCAATCCAGTCAATGTCAAGTTCTAGCCACATACACAAACTAGAGACTCACATGAATTTTTGTCAAGCCGAGGACGTTTTAATGGGACTTCACTTCCTTTTGATATTTTCCGTCTTCTCAATTCCAATGTTATTGGTTGCAAAGTTTTAGAGTTTGAATCCACAGCTACGATGTATATAAAAATCACATAAAAAAAGATACGTAATTTTTTAGTGGTCTAATCTCTGATTTTTTATATATAAGCATACATATACACAGACATCCTTGCATGATAAATAGACCCTCATAAGGGCTTTTTTACTTAAGACAGAAGAAAAAAAGTGAAATGGATGAGAATTACCTCCTTATGGGAGATGCTGACACCCTGGACTTCAACTCCTGAATCTCTTTTTCTTCAGTCTGTCCTATGACCCAGCTCCAGTCATACACTTCTCTCCCAAAACCCTCTTTTTAAAACACCACACCCAACATGACTGTTTTAAAACACAAAAGTACAAGGGCAATAACAAGAATGAAACAAAAAACTCTGAAGTCATTTTTATCACCTTCAAATCTTCTCATCCAAATGTGACCTAGCCAATACTCCAGAAATCCACTAAGCAGGTAAATTCCTAAAATGTGTGCCCTGGGGCTAGTACTTGATTACTGTTCCCAATCTCTACTTGCAAAATTAGATATTTTGGCGTTGGTCCTAGTTTTGAAGACCAAAAATGATGTCAACATTTAGTTCCTCTTACAAACAATCCAAAAAACCTCATAAGACTACACTATTTGACAGTCAGTGTTCCAGGCACTGCTGCTGATCCCTAGCAAATCTAGCTCTGACATAATGTAGCAGTGCAGATGCTAAACCCTTGGATGGTACTCACTCTTTTTTTTAACACCTAACACTTACGAAGCTCTTCCCAATCCAGAAAGATAAGAATCTGAAAAGCAGGCAAAAGAGAGAACAAAGGAAAAGACAATAGAAAGCTTGGAGGGAAGACAGAGGTAAGGGGTTTAAGGAAAGGGAGAAGAAGGAAGAGGAAGGGGAAAGGGAGAAAGAAGAAGAGAGAAAAACGGAAAGAAAGGGAAAAGAGGGAGGAGAGAGAAGACTTATCTAAGACCAGTAGCTTCAGATCTACATGTCAAACAACAGAACCAGAGACAGGGCTTGGTTCTGAGGAAGCGAATCTGATCAGAGTGCTGAACTCTTTATTGGCTCTTCCTGTGTCCAATCTTGCCAAATGTGCCAACATTATTCTATTCCAAGTGGTGGGAACTTGGAGATCACACACATTCCAAATTAAATACAAACAACCTTCTCTAAATAGCTCAGATCCTGCTTCAATCAGTTTCGTACAGTCTAGGGAGCTCAGGGCTCCACTAAGTCAATGACCTTATTCCAAACAACTTTTTAAGGGGATTTAAAATATATGTGGGATATTTGGCAAGCCTTCTTCCCTTTGATACCATATACAAATCAGGGCTGACTATACAAAACTTAAGGGTTTCCCAAATTCTTCTTACAGCAAGAATCATATGCAAACTTTAACAATTCCCATTCCCAGGCACTATCCCAGAGATTCTGATATGGGAGGACTGAGGCAGAGCTAGTGTTAACAGTAAGCTTGGAAAATACCCTTTCTCTATTAGACTTATCCTATCTAGTATGAAATCCTACCCTTAAATAAAACAAAAGCTACAAACTAAATACCTCCCTCTTTATTTTTATTTTTTTTTTAATCTGAGTTAAGTCATGTGGCCTTCATGGGGATAGTCTGCAAACTGGGGTACAAACTACAAACAACTATATATATTCCCATATATACTCTTTCCTAAACTGAGCTGGAGGAATCCTTACATGGTGCAAATGATTAATGCACTTGGCTGCTAACTAAAAGGGGAGATTTAAGTTCAACCAGAGGGGCCTTAGAAGAAAGGCCTAGCGGCCTACTTCCAGAAAATCAGCCATTGAAAACCCTATGGAGCAACAGTACTACTCTAACACATATGGGGTTGCTATGAGTCGGGTGGACTTGACAGTAACTGGTAAACTGAGCTGAGGACACATCAGAATTAGCCAGCTCACATTTTTCACATCTCCTTTTCAAATGACCTTCTCTCACTTTACATAAAAAGACCCACCTATCACTCATCTTACATCTTACAATGGTACACTGCCCAGGGGTTTAAAACCCCCAGCCCTTCTGAACTGGGGTTCCTCATCTGAATATAGAACACAGAGGTTATTTTCTCAGTTCTTCCAAGGGTGGTACATTACTAGTACCATTCTCGGTGCACAGAAGAGAAATCAATTCGTTACAGATTATAGATGCCTTAGGCATTAGGGCCTAATTCCCTTCTGGAACCTCACTGAGAGAGCCAGTGAATTTAGTCCAGTGCTGTCCAACAGAAATATAATAAGAGCCACAAATGCAAGCCACACATTTAATTTTAAAAATTTTAGTAGTCATGTTAAGAAGTTTTCTTAAAAAAGTGAAATTTTTAAAATATATTTTATTTAACCCAATACATCCAACAACATCATTTCAACATATAATCAATATAGAAATTAATGGGGTATTTTACATTTTTTTATACTAAGTATTTGAAATACAGTGTGTATTTTATACTTACAGCACATCTCAATTTGGACTAGCCACATTTCAAGTGTTCAATAGCCACATGTGGAGACCATACCGAACAGCGCAGGTCTAGGCCTAACTAAAGAAACAATTCTGTCATGCTCAGCTATTGAGGGTGAAACCCAGTTACAACCAATGAAGGAGACCAAAAACCAAACCAAACCAAACCCGTTGCCATCGAGTCGATTCCGACTCATAGCGACCCGACAGGACAGAGTAGAACTGCCCCATAGGTTTCCAAGGAGCACATGGTCAATTTGAATCGCCGACCTTTTGGTTAGCAGCCGTAGCTCTTAAACAGTATGCCACCAAAGTTTCCAATGAAGGAGAGGGCGCCTTATTTCACGCAGGGGCCAAATCAATCTAGTATCTAATTTCCTATCTTAAAATTGGAATTCAGATGTGAGAAGGTCATCACTGGGAGTGAGTACGATTTATGTGAAATAAATTAAAGTAGACATTTTTCCACAGAAATTAAGTCTGATGTAGCTGACTGTTTGACAGAGAGGACTGGCTTTGCATTCTACATCATAAGGGTACGCTAATGAGCTAAATCTGTAGTTCCACAGCTTTGATGAAAATACATTTTATGACATATTTTATATTTTAAACATATTCTCTACAGCTATTTAAACTTGCGAGGAAAGAAAAACAAATATCACTTTAAAACGTGCTAGGGGGTTCATAGCTTTTCAATATTCACGTAAGGAATATGCAAGTAAGCATGCTTGAAGACCACCGAATCCCAGGCAGAGTTCAGTCCAGAGACCCTTTAAGTCAATGAACGGACCTGGAGAATGAGTATGTGGTTTAGGAGGAAATTCAGGACATGTTTCACTCTCGGGCATTCTAGAAGAATTCCAAATTTCAACTTGGTTTCTTCCCTAAATCCATACCATATAACCTTGACTCTTACCAACTAGCCATCTCAACTTTTCATTTAGACTGTAAAAATTTGCTGTCAATAACTACTCTCTAGAGAGCTCAATTTCAAAATGCACCCATGACTCCCTTGTTCTAGTGTTCCTTTGGCCCCACCTCCTTCAGAGTGGAGGCCCACACCCTTATTTACTTCTCCTTTTTTCCTTCATGTCTGCCTCATTAAAACTATTATTTCCTACAACAAAATAAATAATTTAAAAAAAAAACACTGTTATTTCCTGATCCCCGGTTCTATTACACTTACTTAAAATAAGATCATTCAAATGGGCATAAGCAAAAGGCCTTAGCTGATTAATAAACCCAAGATTCAAGAGGTTATGTTTTATCATCTAAGCAAAAGTATCTAGTGGACAGTTATCTACCACCCTAGAAGCTCAGTCATGGACATGCTTCCCAATTTATGTTCATCTGGTGACATGCCTCACTTAAAATTCAGCTCCACAGACACGACTGGTTTTCAGATCGCAAGATGATTCAAAGTCAGTCAGAAAAATGAAGGATTGAAGTACAGAAGTTATAAAGAACCACAAAGGGCCACAGAAGAACACTCCGGCATTGCCCACTGCAGAGCCCACTTGGGAAACTCACCAGTAGGAGCTATGGAAGGGGGTCTGCCTCGTTTTCTTTTAGGCTCCCTCAAGTTTTCTTGTGGACTCTTCACAAGGTCATTTTCAGGTTTCTTATCCACTTGAGCATCTCCAGAATATTCCCTGTCATTTTCTGAAATGTTTTCCTTATCTTCCTTCTCGTTCTTGGGAAGGCTTTTCTCTGATACCTTTCCCTTTTCAGAGCCAATTAGCTTTCCTTCTTTATCAGGCTGCTTGGGTCGCTTTTCTGTTTTTAAGGCTTTGTCCTCTTTGTCTTTCTTCACATTGACCGTGGCTTTTCTCTGCTCTTTAAACTTCTCTCGTTTATCAGGAGATGATGAAAGACTTTTGTGATCTGTTTCTTTAGGCCTAGCATTACCCACAATATTCTAAAATGAGCAAAATAGCGATGAAACACACTTTGTGATTACTTGCAAATATAAAATCAGGAGGTTTTTTGCAAAGTTATGAAGACAAACAAAGAAATTAAAAGAGGACACATGCCTGGTCACATAATGCAAAGCATCATAAAAATAACCACTCTCAGTTTTCAAAACCAAGCCTATGTTTAAAGAAAACAACAGCCATGTTCAATTCCTTCAGAGACAGAGCAATCTGCCTTATTAATAAGTCTCTAGAAAATAATTAAGGAGACAGACAAATAACTACCCTAGGAACCTGTTCTAGAAAGCAATCTTTCAGACAGGGGTATTCTAAGAAAATACATGCCCCGTCCTTCTCATCTCCCCCTCCATGACTGCATAGGCTCAAGGCTTTTCCGAAACCTGGCCCAGTTTGCCAGCATATTCTGATATCTCGTGTAGAAAAGAACTCAAACTGGTCAGCGTATTCTGATTCCTTGTGTAAAAGAGAACTCAAACTGGTAACTGGAGAATGAACAAGAAAGCTGTAAGGACTGTCCAACCCAGAACCAGAGTCTCTGCTTCCTCTACTGGTTAATGGCTGTGCTTGGTCCAACAAGTCACCTACTATGTTCCTGAGCTAATCTGAGTTTTCTCCCATCAAAAGGAAATAACTGTTCCTTGGTTACTTTCCTCCTAAATTACTTTCTTTAAAATTCATCCTTAAAATCTTGCATACTATTGTGACTGACTCATAACCAAGCCAGCTCTGAAAGCTCTGGAGTTGCCAAAACTACAATTATATTTGTGTATGCATTTCTCTTCGAGACCTCAAGAACAGGGACTACCATATCATGTTCATATGGAATCTCTAGCACCTAGCACACAGTAGGCACATAGATTTTTGCCAGGAGTAGAAACGAATGCCTAAATACACAGCAAGTACATCATTAATCTGTCCATAAAGAAAAATAAACAAGGAGACTCTCTGGGGCTAGAGCCTAAAAGGATATATATATATATATATGTACTTTTTTTTTTTAAAGTCTCAAAAATCATTCTGAAAGCAGCAAGGTTTGAGAACAGGCATTCTCAGACACTGCTGGTAGAAATATAAACTGCAACCACCTTTCTGGGTGGAGAAGTGCCTTGGAAATTTGGGTCAAAAGACTTAAAAGTTTATACTTTTGAAGTAGAATAAATTCCTAGAAATGGAATTTGCTAACAGAATAATCAGATTTGTACACCCAGATGTACAAATATCCTTAACGATCAACCGTTAGGGAATTGGTTACACAAAGTAAGGTTGTGTATGTACAGGTTATGTAGATAGCCATTAAAAGCCATATTCTCATAGAATATTAAGGAACTTGGAAAAATGTTACTTTGTTAAAAGAAAAGAGCAAGTTATAGAATAGTAGTATATATACCACATGACTCCAGTTTTGAAAAGAAATATATATATACAGACACGTATATGTTTAACAAAAAACACAGGATATACTCCAAAGTGTTAAGAGCAATTTTATCTGGATGATAGGATTATAGAGTTTTTACTTTCTTTGTGCTTTTCTGTACTTTCTAAATTTTCTACAATAAACATATATTATTTTTGTAACTTCAAAAAAAGATAAATGTTACTAAAATATAGATTATCAAAATGTTTAGGGTAGTACAGTTTTATAGAAAAAATATCAATCTATTCTAATACAATATAAAGAAAGCTTAAAATTTGTCCATGACATATTTTATTAAGTTTTTCTTTGTGAGTGGCCACAACAGAACCCTAAATTCCTAGGGTTGGAGAGATATGAGAAGTCATTTAGCCAAAGTACCATACCCTCTTGAAAAAAAAGAGGTCATGGGCCTGTGCTTGCCAACCTGCCAGGTCTGAGACGAGGTGAGACACACTCAGAGGCAGCTGGGAATTGAGAACTGAGGCGCCCACAAATCCTCACTGGGTAAGGTGCCCACCTCCAAGCCAAAGGACCATGAGTGCCATCGATTAATTTACTAAGTGCACAAGTGAACAGTTGAATGTTTGTTATTTGGAGCCCTGGACTTCCATCTGGGGAGATATGGATACAACTGATAATTCTGGACAAGTTCATAATACAAGCCTTTATCGTTATTAACTCATTCCACAAACCTAACACAAAAACTGCCAGATTTAAGGCCAAATAACATTTGAGAGTTCTGTGTAGTTCTTTAGGTGCCTAAGGGGCAACTAATCAAAAGGTAAACATCTTCACAGCAAAAGCGTCATAATTTTGTCAATTTTCTGAGGAGGAAAAACAACAAAAGGCAAAAACATTCTTGAGGCTACTTTTCAAGGTGTCATGTATCATGATCTTTGAAATGGCTAAATGTATATACAGAAGAATTTACTAAAATCTGTGACAAGTAGAAGCATTTGATCGTCACAAGACACAACCAGTTACAACATCAACAAATACTGTCATATCAACACCTTCCAAAAATGTGAGTAATCAGTTATAATGTCTTAGTGACAAAATTTTTATTAACTGGCGTTAGCTATCTCCACAGCTAAAACCAGTTTAACAATCAGAATTTTTAAAAAACACCAGTATCCAATTTTTGATCTCTACTTTCCCCTCAACTATTCCATTTAAATATAAACATGAACAAGACTAAAGGGGGAGGGGAGGACATGAAGAAAGTAGACAACACTTCTAGATATCCCATATCTGTGTCGACCATATATTCAGTATCAAAACTCAGGCCATGTGCTTGGTTAAGTACACACATGGTGACTAGGACCATAGGATACAATATTTTCAACCGAGATACATCTAGGGCAAGTGGTTGTCAAATCTATGCCAAACAGAAGCTCTATAAACCAACTGGTCATGGTCCCAAGATGAAGGACAAAGCTAGATGAGGAGAAAAACATGTTCTAGGTCTCCTCAAACGTTTACACAAGTTCCCTGCAATCAGTGACAGTTCCAAGGGCAGGGCACAGAGAGAAAAAATAATGACAATGAGGCACTTTGGAGGAAAACAAATAATAGGCAATGATATCCAAGTACTTGGTGCTTTTGGAAAAAAATAATCTGTGTTAAAAGGAAAAAGCAAAGAAAGACAAATATTTACATTTTCAGAAAACTTGTTATTTTCTGGTGAAATTGTGTTAGATGGAGGAAATAAGACTTTTGCCATCATAAGCAAATGTAATATCTCTATTTGAGAAACAAAACTACAATGTTAGCATTATTCATACCACAAAGCAAAACCATGTTTCTCACCTGATCTTTGGAAAAAGCTTTGACATGAATATGTTTGACAGTCTGAACTACTCCATCATAAAATTTCACAGTGTAAGTACCTAAAATTCAAGAAGATACCATGATTTTAACTTGCAGTTTCATGAAAACAGCAACTTTTCAAAGTATAAACACAAGGGAGCACCAACCACATAATAAACTTATGGGAGTCAAACTGTTTAAGAATCATATTCAGCCTTACTTATGCCCAAGATAATAGTATGCTTGTCTTCATTTCTTAGTCAATATTACATAGTAAGTTTTATTATTTTTATAATGCCTCATGGAAATAAAAAAAAAAAACACTTGAACTAAATTTAGACCAAGAATGGTAAAAAAAAAAAAAGAATGTGAAGAAAATGCAGATTTATTTTATTCCTTCGTGAATTATTAATTTTTATAATTTAATTTTTATTTTCTGGGCTGGGGTTACTAATATCTTTTAAATTTTAAGAGAAACATTAACCATTCCGCTAAAGGCATCAAGTTTTTAGCGGAGGCTCACATTAATCTTAAAATTCATATGAATTATGTTCACATTACAATATTTAAAAATACAGATTTTGCCAAAATACTAGCAACAGTACGTTCTACGCTGTCAGTTTTATCCCATTAGAAAAAAATGTTCAACAAATGAGATGAACAATGTTTTGTGACATACAGATTTATCACAATTAAAAAAATGTTCAACAAGGATCGTTCCCTGTTAGAAAATGTAAGCTGGTGACCCAAATAATTTTATCTTCCCAAATAAGGCATTCACCTACAAAAGTTTTCATTAGTTGCACACAAAGCAATAGTTTTCACTTTTGCATATTAGAACCCATCCATATCATATATTCCTTTTTGTCCTGGGGATTAAAAAAAAAAAAGAATCAATGCTTTAATCTTGTCAAGATTACCAGTGAAGAGATGTTCAGTTTTCAGGACCAATCTCCCACCTAACACAGAAGGTAAAAAAAAAAAAATCTGGAGGGCTGGGAGTAGAAGAATGCAATCATTTTCCAAACCTTATTTCTAATTACCAAGATACAATACCCACCAACTCAAAGTGACTAGCTTCTTGCCATCCACTGAAGTTGCCTTATGACACTTCCACCTCGATATTTTTATCAGAAGTGTTTTCCTGCTTTAATAAAAGCAGAATGTGGCCCTCATCTGCTTGGCTTACCCAAATCTTACTGATCCTTAAGCATCCAGCTTAAATGACTACAAAAGTTGTATAAAAGCTTCTTGACTTCCCAGCTACTGGAGATATCTCCCTGCTCTAAATTTCTCAAAGATTTACTTGGTACCTGGCCCACAGACCCTCACACACTTACATCTACCTTAAAATAAGTACAGCTTCCAACTCAAAGGCAGGCTCCTCAAGGCCAGAGACCACATCTCACACCAGTTTTTCTCTCACACAATGCCTGGTTCACTACAGACCAGAGCTTCTCAAAGTATGGTCCCCTAAACAGCAGCATCAGCAATTCTATGCAAGTTATCAGCCCCACCTCACATATACTGAATCAGAAACTCTGGCAGTGAGACACAAAAATGTGTGTTTTAACAAGCCCTCCAGATGATTCCCATCACCCATCTGTCACTCTGTCACACTGGTGGCTTGCATGTTGCTATCATGCTGGAAGCTATGCCACTGGTATTTCAAATACCAGCAGGGTCACCCATAGTGGACAGGTTTCAGTAGAGTTTCCAGACTAAGACAGACTAGGAAGAAAGGCCTGGTGATCTACTTCCAAAATCAGCCAATGAAAACTCTACGGATTACAACAAAACATTGTCTGATATGGTGCTAAAAGATGAGCTCCTTAGGTTGGAAGGCACTCATAATGCACAGTGGCCACAACAATGAACTCAACAATCATGAAGATGACGCAGGATCGGGCAATGTTTCGTTCTGTTATGCATAAGGTTGTTACGAATCTGAGCCCACCCAATGGCAACTAACAACAACCAGATGATTCAGATGTGCACTAAAATACGAGAACCACTGCCACAGAATTACCTATTGACCTTTAGTGGTAATTATAAAACGAAGGTGATTGCCACAGACATCACCAAAACAGAAAGAAACTGGCTAGCAAACAAAACATAAGGATATATAGTTATGCTTGGTTGGTTAAAAACATCAGCAATTAGATGACAAGCTATAATAGATGAAGTCTAGGAAAGAAAACAAATGATTCTGCATAAGGAATCTCAGCAAAGACTTACTAGTAGTTACAACAAAGGTCCAGGTTCCTGTCTTTCCCTGCCTATATTGTGAAGGTGTCAGCAAGCAAAGGAGTAATGATAAGCAATGCTATAGAATTCTAAACAGACCCTTTTCAAGCAACCATGGTGCAGCTACGTCCAGCCTGGAGATGGGGGTAGGGGATAGGAACTTGAAGAATCTAGTTCTCATGGAATTTAAATATTAAATGTTCATCAGCCACCTAAGCCTATAATTTTGACCATTTTACCAACAAAAAAAGTTCAGCATCAGTTACGTCAAAACGAAAGTTGTCATTTTTACAGACATTATCCAAAAGGATATTAAATAATGCTACCTAACAGTCCAAAATTTTCAGCTATTTGAGGTAAATTTTAAAGCTTACTTCTTACGATAGGCTCAAGCAGAAGGCCTGTAGACATAGGGCTGTGCCCGAGTTCCATGGTCTAAGACAGAGCTAGGGTTAGAACCCAAGCCTGTCTGCTGACTCTGATCAATTCTTCTCTCACCACCCCACACTGCCTATTTCCTAAACCTCTCAGTCTAAGTTCAAAACACAGACCAGAGCACTACTGGCCACTCTGAAATGACACAAACTATATGGCCAAAGGTGCACAGGGACCACTGTCCTTGGATAGCAATATCCTGGTCCTGACCTTTTTGCTTCCAAAGGACTACAAAGAATCATCTTGAAACTTTCTTCCTTGATTATGCTAAATGTAGCCTAACTTGGGCTTCAATAAATGAGGAAGAACAAAGACACACCCCACAACAGTGGCCTACGCCCATTTCTGGAGAGAGGCCCCCAATCTACTTTAATGATTTCATGAAGAACTTAAAAAGAAGCTCTTCCGACGGAATCCTCCCATAGGTGGCTGATAACAGAGCTCTCCTTTATTATCAATTTCTCTCTCACTTATCTAACAAATAGTATGTGAACGACAGAAAACAAAGTGTAGTCTGTTGTATCTGCTCTAACTTGACACAGAGATTACCTACCTCAGGCTCCCTAAAGGAGCCCTTTCCCCTCTACCTTTTGCCCCCTCCTTACCCATGCCCACAGGTGAAACAAAGCTTTCTGGCCTTGTCCCTCTGAGGGTGAAGAATTTAGCATATCAGAATACCTTCTGTGTCTGTAGGTAGACAGCAATAGAAGGGGAGCAGCAAGAACAAACAAGAGATGCCTAGCCAGCTCATCTTCTCTAGGACCAAGGAAACAGGGATACACAGGTGACTCTGAATAGGACAGATTTCTCTTGCTCTTGAAATCTACCACAACTGTGACTCCAGGGCCCTTTATCCCACATGTTTGCAAGCACACCTCCCCCCACCCCCAAGTTTTTCCTTCTCAGCAATCTGACACAGTGGGCTCAGGTTCTGTGACCAACAATTTCCACAACACTCATCTATTCCAATTCCTTCTTCGATTTCTAACTGCCCAAATGAGTCCAGAGCGAGGGCAGTGAGTTAACTGCCTGCAATCATCCAGCAGGGACTGGAACCAGAACTTGTCTCCCCACTAGGGGCTCTCACGACACCACCAAACCCATTGCCGACGAGTCGTTTCCCACTTACAGGGACCCTACAGGACAGAGTAGAACTACCCCATAGGGCTTCCAAGGAGCGCCTGGTGGATTCCAACTGCCCATCTTTTGGTTAGCAGCCTGAGCTCTTAACCACTGCGCCACCAGGGCTCCAAACCAAACCCGTTGCGGTAGAGTCAATTCTGACTCATATAACCCACCAGTCTCCAGAAAGCGCAGACCACCTACACCTGCCATAGCCTTACATCAGGTACTTTCCCTCCCCACCTGGTGACACCTGGCCCTAATTCACAACTCCTCCCATCTTAGGAAAACCCTGCCTGCCCTCCTTCTTTCCAGAGACAGCCTGGTACCATGCAGAATGGCAGTTCAGGAGCTTTGAGCCCCACAGACTTACGTTCAGATCTCAACTCTACCATTCAGAGCTCTGTAACCTCAAGCACATTAGTTTCCCCTGTGAGCTTAGCTCCTCATCTATAAAAATGAGGACGGAGTTGTTAGCAATAACCTTTGCCATGTTTGTGTGAATAGTCAATGAAATAAGATATGGAAATTGCCTAGCACAGGGCCTGTCACAGAGCAAGAAATCAGTAAGTGATTCTAATTATTACTATCCACCAAGTCACTTTAAAAGGGAAGCACCAACCCCTCCCCAGCTTCAGACACAGAAGATAAGAATCAAGCTGGCACCTGCATGTGTGGGCCTAAATCTTCTTTTCATCCCTGTGCAGAGCTGTTCAAAGTTGTTCACATAGTGCTAACCTCCCCACACTTCAAATGTAGGATCAGTTACAGCATGAAGAAAACAAAAACCAGAAACTGCTTCAACTAGAGACTCTAGAAATAAAACCACTCCCATAGAATCCCCTGTTATAAATGCAGACTTCAGGCACCAGCCCAAAGTGTCTGACTAAAGAATGTGCATATTTTTAAGGAGGAGGGACCTGGCCCACCTGGCTCACCTGCTCTCTCAAGATTAAGAACCACAGATCAACAGGAAAGAACTGTCTCCTACTTTGTTGTAAATACTAAACTACTTTTACTTTCCCCAGAAAGAATGCCTTGCAGAGCAGAGTGGGGACACAAAGCCCTGACAAACAAGTGACCCTGACAGACAAGTGACTCTGCCATCTCCGTGTTAAAAAGAGGAGCTAAGCAGCCCCAGCAAAGGGCTGAGGTGAACTCACCAGAGACAGCTTCTAAACAAATATTCCCTGAAAGCAGAACCTCTGTCTTTTATTCCACACTGACTGAGGGCTAACGAGGCTACCAGGTATGGCTGCCTTCACACTAAATGATGCTTAAATTTCCATTGCCAAAGAGCCATTCCAGGTGAAAAGACCTAAATAATCTGACGCTGCCCTCCCTATTTTCCAAGTAAGCATTAATAACTAACTCCCATAAGAGACTATAAAGTCTGTTGCTGTTTAGTTGTGGATCAGTCATGCCAGACTCCCCAGTGTTCCCCCACTCAACAAGCCTGCTCAGTCCAACGCTCAGCCTTAGTAAAACCACCAAGGAGATTAAGAGTGGCCAAGAAATCTGACCAAGCCTTTCAAAGATAAATTACCGAGTGTGTCTTCACTATATTCCTGGCCTCCTCCTAGCAGGACCAACAAGACAGAAGTGACTTTTACAGGGAATAAAGGGGACACCTTGCCACCAGAGCTTCTCCTCACCATGCCATTAAACTGTGGTGGCCACTGTTACAGATGAAACTGAGTCAGGGCAGAAAATGCCAGAGGAAGGGTGAAAAGAGAGTCCAGCACTGTAGCTCCCAATCCATCAAGTACTACAATAAAACATGATGAAGTAGAAACTGCCCACCGGCTCCCATGGATAAAATCTAACCTTGAAGACACTACCTAAGAGTATTTTCATCTTAAAATCAGGCACAGGTCTGAGCTCCCACTGAGCTTTCCTGCACAATCCACAATGTAGCAATAATACTACCCAACCTGTTCTGCTAATTTTCCATTTCAGGATTTCTCCTCCCTCTTCCAATTAGCCTCAAAAACAAGTAAGAGCGGCATCATCATACAGAACTTCAGATCCAAGAACTTCAGGAAAACAGGTTTTGGCAGAAATCTCCACTTATTTTCAACATCCTTCAATCAATTAAAATCGTTTCACTGAACATAATTCTGAGCTCACAGAACTAATGTATTAGGGAAGCAAATGATCATTTTAGGAACAGCCATTACAAGACTCTTCCCCCTATAATTTTAGCTCATGGGGGAAATATAACTGAAAAGATATTTTTAAACACTTTGCAAGTAAAGCTTTGGTTGCCCCATTTTAAAACAGGGCTTCAAATCAGTTCTTCCCAGTTCAGTCATGGCCAAGGAAGCAAAACTGGAACAGATCCGAATTTTTAAAATTTGGGTGAACCATAACGACAGCTAGAACTGGAAAAATTACAAGTCGAAGCTCTGTTAGACATCTAATCTCTAACAACAATAAAATGTTAAAAAAAAGAAAAAGAAACCTAATCTCCCTCTTAGAAAACAAGGGCAGGGTACACACTGCATAGCAACCAAATCTCTTGCGCCTCTCAGATTTTGAACAGTCAGAAACAGTGGTGCCCTGCTCAAAGATGGCAGCTGACTGCGCCACTTTGAATATATATGTCACTTTCCACAGTCTTGCCAATAGTCCAGTCTCATGCATCAGGCTCCTAAAAGGGCTCACTACACGTCTTCCTAGTCTCCCATTACAGGGCTTCGACCCGTAATTATTCTTGTTCTGGTTATAGTTCTGGATCACCCAAGTTGTAAAAATTCTGGTCTGTTCCTGTTTTGCTTTGTTGGCCATGACTGAGTCAGTTCAAACCAGTTCAAAGCCCTGGTTTAAAAACACATTTAAAAACCCTGATTGTTGTTGTTAGGTGCCATTGAGTCAATTCTGACTCACAGCGACCCTATGTACAACAGAAAGAAGCATTGCCCGTTCCTGCACCATCTTCACAATCCTTCCTACGTTTGAGCCCACTGTTGCAGCCACTATGTCAATCCATCTCATTGAGGGTCGTCTTCTTTTTTTGCTGACCCTCTACTTTACGAAGTATGATGTCCTTCTTCAGGGACTGGTCCCTGCTGGTAACATGTTCAAAGTACATGAGACAAAGTCTCACCATCCTCACTAATTAACTATGGCCAATAATGTGGCCAATTACTTATAGTCCTTAAATGATGATTTCAAAAAGCTTCAGACTCTGCCCTACACACAAACCCCAGTAACTGCAAACAGGAGCTCCTCTGACTCTTTATGATTCATCTACACCATCTTGCTCCTGCTCCTGCCCCCTCCTGGTGGCTGATGTAGCAGCTCTATTTCAGCACCTACTACATTCTGTCTTGAACTACGTCTTTTTTTTTTTTTCTTTTTAAATCCATGATGACAAGCTTGGGCTCTGAAGGACATTATACACAAACAAAAGTTACTAAACTTTCATTGCCTCCACCAGACTATGAGTCAGCTCCTAGTGTTCTGAAAACTCTTCTTCAATCGGCCCCTCCTTTGCTATCCCCTCACCTAATCCCCTTCCTCCCATTTCTGTCCCCCATGGGACTCTGGGGCATCACTGGAACAACAGAAATGTTCCTTCCTTTCTGCTACCTCTTTAATCTATAGAGTCACCCATGTTACTACCTGGAATTTTCGTCTAATCTAAAGGCTGTTTCCTCCAGAGCAGTACACCTCAAATGTATATTATTAAGGGGGCAACTATGATTCCATCAGCATAAATCAACCTAATAGACTTTTCAGGCACACATCAATGTATGTGAAAAACACCTATACTTTATATCACATGATTTTAAAAGCCGATGAGGACAGAAAGAATGTTTAATCTTGAAAATTACAATCTGAAAAAGTAAACTATGTTTTTTACTAAAAGGATATGAATCAGTTTAGTAACATGTATGCTTTCCTTTCAAATAAGTTTGTTAGATTAATGTGATACATATGAAAATAACATAGGATTTTGTTTTGAACACAAGCTTACAAAAGTAATTTAGGGAAACAAGGGTCTATCCAAAAAGACTCAATCAGCCATAAGCTGGAGGAACATTAACTGTGTGGACAATTTAGAATACACAACCCTGCTTTGGAGACTGAAGCAAGAGAACTGTGTTTCAAGGTTAACCGACGCCTGGTATATCTAATTGGTCTAAAGGCTGGCAGGGTGAGGAGGTGGGATACATACAATAGAGAAACTGAAATTTCTGCTACATGTAAATGTATGTTCAGTTTTGACCCTTTCAACCCAACCCATTCTCAGACTTAATTTCCACCTCAAGGCCAAAACTTCTCGGAGAGCAAATGGTCCAGCACTGAGCACAATGCTGAAAAAATACCTGAATGACTTTACTGAATGAAAAGTCAATCTGGCCTCATGGTCACCTCAAATAGTGTCACCTAAGCTTTTATTGCCTCCACCTGACACCCTTCACCCTTCTATGAGTCAGCTCCCAGGGCTCCCAAAACTTTTCTTCTTCAATTTGTCCCTCCTTTGCTTTCCCCTCACCTAGAGACAGATTTACCTTAAAGGCCCTAAGAGGCCTGATTT
Organism: Trichechus manatus latirostris; assembly: GCF_000243295.1. Classification (NCBI taxonomy): domain Eukaryota; kingdom Metazoa; phylum Chordata; class Mammalia; order Sirenia; family Trichechidae; genus Trichechus; species Trichechus manatus. The sequence goes on from NW_004443944.1 coordinate 28,285,383, forward strand.
ACCTGAAACACTCACTTCAGAGGTCAGGGACATACTGCAAACATCCTGGTAGAAAATGCTAAAAAAAAGGTATCACTTTAGGCCCAAGAATCCATTCTCTGAGTGCCAGGATTCTGACCATATAACCTTATGGCCCTCCACTGGTCTTAATACTAGCAAAATGGGCCTCTTTGGGTCAACTTCCCTGTCCTGTATCCTCGAGTGTTCTAAAATGTGGCAAAGGCATCCCCACTCAGTGCTGTAAACCACAGTGGTCCAACTTCCACTAGCAACTGTGATGTTACAAACCATCCTCAATCACCTTGCATCCACAAAGCACATTTGTAAGAAATGTTTGCTGCTGTTCATTTCTAGGCTGTTCACAAATTAGTAAAAGGAATATTAGGGACTTACTTCATCGGTTATATTGGCAACTTCTAGACAGCAAGAAACTGCATACTTCTCAGCAGAGTGGCAGATAAACTGTTTTGTGACTGTTTTAGACAACGACTGAAAGTTAAGGGGCAAAGAGCTAAACCTCCTTTTTACCTAGCTTTCTCTCCATTTATAATCTCCTCTAACTCCTGACATACTGATTAACTTGAATAGAGAAAATTCCCAGGCAATAAATACATACTGAAAATATACTATCAAACTCTAATATTACCAACTCCCACTTAAGTCATGAGTAAAAACAACTGTAATTCAAATGCCTTACCATCCTTGTTAACAGCAGTGACTTTTGCTGGGTAAAAACGACAATCAGACCAGCAAGCAAGGACCTGCTCATTTATTTGAAATTCCTAAAAAACATAAAAAAAAGAAAGAAAGAAAGAAAAAAAGATCCTGTTACCAATCCACTTTTTATAGGACACACACTGATCAAAATTCATAAAAGAGGCTGGGCTTGACATGAGAGGGGGAAGGAGAGGTGGCTACTGGGATGGAGAAAGACGTTTCTGCTGTTCATCATCGGAAGAGTTTGGACACAAGACTCCACCCAGCCAGGGAGGTCTGGGCAGGTGCAACATAGCACTAATGATAATCCTATCCTGTCAAGAGCCCAGGATGACCAGGAAACACACCCAATATACAAGCTAAAAGGAATAAGACTACCTCATCTTGAGGGAAGCAGCATTAATGCCACTTAATACCACTCACCTCTAAAGAGCTTTTAACCAACAGAAGCACCCATTCACCTTTAATATTTCATACTGGTTTTCCAGCACCCTGTAGAATATCCAGCACACAGTTGCCACTGATAAATTTTGTAGACTGAATATTGAATAATCAAGGTTGAGAAGAGACAAACATTTTAAACCTCATCCCAAATTGGAGGAGGCATCGAGGGAGTCTACCAGGGGTCAGGGTTAAAATGGAAAACAGAATTCAGGGCTAAGTCACATCTGAAGGCAGTAGGACTACTACAGATGTCTCAACGCCTCCTTAAAAAACTCAAAACTAATACTTCATTACTTCATTCAGAAGTCAGTAAAAGCTCCAGGCATAGTAATAAAATCTAGAAAATGGGAGTACAGTCCACTCAATTCCAAGCTCTTTGGGGGCCTATAAAAGATCTTGAATATGATCTCTTATATCTTTTATATGCCCCAAGTGGAATGACTGCTTCATAAATGATCAGACAGCAATGCTGGCAAGATTGTGATACTGTTGATCTAGAATTCAATCATTCATTCACTCACTCATTTATTCAACAAATATTTACTGAAGACCTACTATGTGCAAGGCACTGTTCTAGAGGCTGGGGATACAATGGTGTAAAAAGAGAGACAAGGTCTCCATCCACCATCAACTTGGTAGTCTCTCAAGTTAATTTATGAGCTATCATATCAATAATATCATTTGAATAAATGAAAACTAGGATTCCCTCAAGAGACCCAGGTGCAACTACAGGCCTAAATGAGGATTGGTCCCCAGCTACTACTGAATTTCACACTAAAGATCAAGGGCTGAAACACAAACTGCCCAGTGGCTGACCCGGCTCATTATAGAAGTTCCCAGAGTTGTTACTCACAGAAGATCCTTCCTCTTCATGTAAGCCCTCCTTCCTCAGCTGGATTTTCTCTAAAGGGCGTAAATAAGGACTGTCCCAGCAGAACCATTCATCATAACGATGGTTCCAGCGCTTGAAATGGATGAGTACTTTTCCTTCCTCGTAGTCAATGTCTTCTATGTGAGCGGGATACCTGAGTCAGAAAAAAAAAATTGAAATGCCTTTAATACCCATCAAAAATACCCAAAATGGTACACTTCCAAACCTCTTTCCAAACGAGCAGGTTACCAAAGTACTAAACAAAGGCCTGCCATTTAAGGGCTCCACATCATAGTGTCAAATCACAGATTATAGAGGTTAACAGTGCTGGGGTTCAAATCCCAACCTGGCTACTCCTTAGTCTATGAACTATCAAATTAATCTTCAGAGCCTGAGTTTTCATGTAAAGTGGAGGAAGAATACTACTCAGTACACTGGGTTGCAGTGAGGGTCAAGTGAGATAACATATACAAAAGACCCAAGCACACAAGAGGCAGGAAGCAACATTTAACAACTAGATAAATTTCACACATGCCAATAAATTAGAATGACCATGTAACTCAGATTGTACTGTTGTTGTTGCACGTCGATGAGTTCATTCTGACTCATAGCGACCCTCTAGGACGGAGTAGAACTGCCTCATAGGGTTTCCTAGGCTGCAATCTTCATGGGAGCAGATTACCACGTCTTTTTGGTTAATAGTTGAATGCGTAACCATTGTGCCACCAGGGCTCCTTTCAGATTGTATCAGACAGTCTCAATTTTAAACATTTTGTAATCCATATAGTAGAATATTACACAGTTGTTAAAAGAACAAAATGGTTCTACAAGTCATGATATGGAAAGCTCTCCCAAGACAATGCTAAATGAAAAGAGCAAGGTTCAGAATACTGTACGGTAAGCTATTGTTCATTTAAAAAAAAAAAAAAGGTGAAAAAAGAATATGTTTTCACATATGCTTATATATGCATAAAATATCTGGAAGGATATGCAAGAAACTAACCATAGTGGTTACTTGTGGAAAAGTGTGGTCAGTTCAGAAACTGGGCTCTTTCAATCTCCATTCTACCCTCCTTTTAGAATGAATTCGGAAAACTAACAATTACATTTCCCCAATTCCCTTTCAATTGGCAACTAAGGTCAAGGAGACCCACGGTTGGGAGGCAACTGTGGTGACCAGACCCTGTGCTCCAACCGAGAACCTCTCAAACTTTCATGTGCATGCAAATTACCAGGGATCTTGATAAAATGCAGATTAAGTAGGTCAGGCTAGGGCCTAAGAGTTTTCAGCAAGGTCCCAGGTGATGCTGATGCCCTGGTCTAAAATAGGAAAGGTCTAATGTCTAGTCAAGGAGCCCTGGTGGCACAGTGGTTAAAGTGCTCAGCTGATAACCAAAAAGTTTGGTGGTTCAAACCTACCAGCTGCTCCACAGGAGAAAGATGTGGCAGTCTGTTTCTGTAAAGATTTACATCCCTCAAAACCCTATGGGGCAGTTCTACTCTGTCATATAGGGTCGCTATGGGTCGGAATCGACTTGATGGCAGTGAGTCTGGGTTTGGTAATGTCTAGTCATCAGCTTCCTGGGTGTCAAGCAGCAGTGGGGGGGTAGTAGTGGCAGCAATGACTTCCTGACCTCCAGATCACAGCTCCAGTGGTAGGCTCTTCAAATACAGTCTAAGGGCAGTCTCCCAAATCCTACTCCCTCAACTCTTCAAACAATTTTCTAAGTACCCAATTCTCTGTGTTAAATCATTGTGGTTAAAATACCGAGTGGTTTCTGTTTCCAGTATTGAAATCTGACTGATATAACAGGGGAACTGGGTATTAGGGGAGTGAAAGTAGGAGGGCAACTTTGCAGTCTATCTTTTAAGATTTTTTTTTTATTTTTCGACCATGTAAATATATTACTCATTCCAAAAATAAAAAGGTTTAAAAAAAAAACATTGTCTGCAATTGTTCTCTTAAATACAACTATATTAATCAGACTGCTACGCTGAATTGGGAAAATTTGGATTCTATCCATATTTTCTCCCTTCAACTTGGATTTGTACCATTTCCTTCCCTTCTTGTATCCAACACCTAGTACAGTGATGTCCTAATAAATACGTGCTACCTAAATGAACAGGTCAGCTTTCTTGTTTCTGTATATTGTGTCCTCCTCAATCCTACACTATTATCCTCTAAGGTAGTTAGCTTGTCATTGACCTATCACAGTACCTTGCACATACCAGGCACTCAGCAAATGTTTAGCAACTGAATTGCATTCTCCCTACTCTTCCCAAAGGTCACGTGCCCTGTCAATTCTTCAGTTCCAAGGCTCTCAGACTCCAACTACCCTTTCCAATTTCAGTCACTCTCAAGTTCAGGCCTCATCACTTCAGGTGGATATTCCTCACACAGGACTGACAGGGTATGCTTTTCAAAATTTCTCATAGTGCTATGCACACAATAATTGCTCAAAAATTATTAACAGAAGGAATAAACAATCCTGAAAGCAGTCTCCCTGCTCCAGTCGAACCAACATACAGCTGCTATAAATACAAAATATCGTGACAGCAGAATAACTAGTTATTTGATCTGATGAACTGAGTAGTACAATTATAGCAGACAAGAAAGAATTCCCTAAATTCATTCATCTCTGTAAAATGGGGAGGACACAGATATCCCAATTACATACCTGTTGCCCGCTCATTCATTCAGCCCACCAGAGACTAGTGAATCTCCTTCAAGTATTACAATCTGTCCTTTCTTCAATAATTTGCTATCTCTTGCAATAGTTTTCAAACAGCTCTTTGGACCGAGTCAGGGAATTTTTCACGTGCCAGATTAATTTATAGAACTATTCTTTACACTGAAATCACATTTTTTTCTTTTTGGTGTTTAAATATACTTTTAAAAAAATTAAAACGATGGTAATTGTTTGTTTTTAATACCCTTACTAATATTATGCAGCAATTAAAAAGAATAATGCAGTTCTCTATATATTAATATAAAGAGATCTCCAAGGTAAGATGGGGGGGGAATCCTAAGATACAGAACGATATTTGAATGTACTACCACTTATGTGAGGGAGGGGAGAAAACCAATACATTCGTACCTGTTTGTAAATTCGTGGGCTATCTCTGGAAGGATGATCAAGCAACCCGGTTTGCCTCTTGGGAGGGGAACTGCATAGTTAGGGAACTGGAGAGGAAGTATGAGACTTATTTAATTCAGTGTATATCCTTTGTATGTTTTGAATGTTGCACCATGAGCACGTATTAACTATAAAGAGTATATAATTAGATACTTATTTTAAATACCCTCATTTGGCAAAATAAAACGCTGGCAACCTCAGGACAAACCTCAAGTTCTTTTGAATGTGTATTGGTCAGCTCCCTCTAAAAGTCTGGGAAGTCTGAATCCACGCAGTTAACTCCAAATGACTCAGCCAGCCATTCCACTAAACACACTCAGGGTCTGCAGAACCTCTGCACCTCCAGTTAGTCTAAAGCTTCTCCTTGCTCAAAAAACTGGTCACAGGAATCCCACCGCCTGTAGACCTAAATAAACCTCTCCAGGATGCTCAACAGTAACCAAGGGGTCAGCATGATTTCCTAAGGAAGAAGTGATCCCCCTCATTTCCTTAAAAGTGTGACAAGGATGCAAATCATTCATGGGGAAAACCAGTACCACCAGACACTTCTGAATAGATTCCAGCTCATGATGACCCCAAATGTTACAGAGTAGAACTGTGCTCCATAGGATTTTTAAGGCTGTGACGCTTTAGAAGCAGATCACCAGGCTTTTCTTCGGAGGCACTTCTGGCTGGGTTCGAACTACCAACCATTCAGTTAGAAGTCAAGCACTTAACCCAGAGACTCCTCTTACAGGGAAGGAGAGACCTAGCTGCACTGCAGAGAAGAGAGGCAGCCAAGGCCATCTTAGAAATGATCTCGGTAAGACTTGGTAGATCACAACTGCTGGCTGCCTTGGAGACAGCTCAGCTCCATCAGTCAACAAGACTTTATTAAGTAGCTTTGATCTAGTCAGTCAATTCCAGGTCTTAGAAGAGATTATAAAGACATATGTGCTCTGATCCCTGCCCTTGAGGAGAACTAGACACATGAACTGATTAAGCTTTAAAACTATTAGGTTGAACAAAAAAAAAAAAAAAACTGCTGATAATCAACTGATTTTTACTTATAAAAATGGTTATTTTATTGATTCAACCTAAATATGTGGACAACTATAAGGGGAGCTGGAAAAGATGAAGCAAGATTAACGAAAGGAAACATGAACAGAGTCCAGATAGGCAGAAGAGAGAATTTACAGCTTCAACAGCAATGGCTGTAACTCTGGTTTCCAAACTAACATTGCAACTGGGAGTCACATTTCTAACCAATGGGAATATTAGCCAGCAAGGAACAGATATAAAACACCAAACTGATAACAATAATTAGCTCTAGAGAGGGAAGAGGCATTGGGAATGATCAAGAGATTTGCTTATAGATTGAATTTTTACAAGGACTCAGTCACATATCACTTGTGTAAGTAAAACTAAATTAAATTTTTAAATTAAATTTTTTTTTCTTTTT
>NW_004443944.1:28292531-28320179 GCF_000243295.1 Trichechus manatus latirostris
GGACTAATCTTTTCCTTGTATCCTGTTCTCTTTATTCTCCCTTCCTCCCGAAGGGATGAGACCAGTGATAAATTAAATATTTTTAAATGAAAAATTTTAAAAAGTATTTAATGGGTAGGCATCAACCAATTATCTGCATGTTTATTGTGTTTATATTATGCTATAACACATCCACAAAATGGATTATACAGTTATAAAAAAAGAATGAAGATACACACTATGAAATAGAAGGATTCTAAGACATATTGTTAAGTTTTAAGAAAAAAAAAAAAAAGCCAGCTACAGAACTGTGCATATTGTATGCTACTTTTCATGTTAGAAAAGAAGAAAACAAGAAGGTATGTTTTTGTTTGTATTTAAATAAAAATAAAGAAAACACTGGAAGGATACACAGAAACTAATAAAAGTGATTAGCTTCGCTCTGACTGGGGACCCAGACAGAGACGGAGAAAAATGTAAAACAAATAAACAAAAAAGACCCGATTTACTGGTCTGACAGAGACTGGAGGAACCCTAAGACTATGGCCCTAAGACACCCTCCTGACATGGAACTGAAGTCATTTCCGGAGACCACATTCCAACCAAAGAACAGACAAGCCCATAAAATAAACAATGACACCCAGAGAGGAAAAAATAAAAAAAAACTGGTTATCTATAGGGGATATAGGGGAACAGGGAAGATGGAGAAAGGAGTGGAAGCAAATTCTCATTGTATACTTTGTTACATTGTTTTGTTTTTTAACCTATTCAAACTCTATTAGAAATCTATTCTATTTGATTAATTCCCTTGCATTTCCCAAGTAGACTATCATATCATATTCAAATTATTATATTATGCCTCATTTTCAATACTGATACATGTCATTTATTTTTCTTGTGCTATCCCAGTGATAAGTGCTTCTAAGATGATGTTGAAAATTAGCAGGGATATCAGCATCCTTGTCTTTAATGAAAATGTCTCTGCTGTTTCTTCATTAAGTACAAAGCTTGCTAAAGGTTTCTAATTAATACCTTTAATTAAGTTCATGAAGTTTCCTTCTATACCCAAACTTACCAAGGGTTCTTCAAGAAATAATTTTGATTTTGATCAAAGATTCTATAGAAGAATCCTGATCAAGAGGATTTTGATCAAATTTTCAAATTACCATGGAATCTAGACTTTCTGGAGCCACAGAGGCTGGACAAACCCGCAAAACTATTGCCCTGAGATAATTTTTAAATCTTAAACCAAAAATATTCCCTGAAGTCTCTTAAAAATCAAACAATAGTTTAGCTTAACTAGTAAAGAATGTCAGCCTTGAACACTGTGCTCCTTTAAGAACTATCTTATATGGGATCAAACTGACAATAGCAACTTCAACAATTAAACAGGAAACTCGGGGCAGTGATTTTATGTTAATGGGGGAGGAACAATTCAGAAAAGGAGGGTGAGAATGGCTGCACAACTTGAAGAATGTAATCAATGTCACTGAACTGTACATACAGAAATTGTTGAATTGGAGTATGTTCTGCTGTGTATACTCTCAACAACAAAAGAAATAATTTTGAGAATTTTATCAAATACATTCTCAGCCCCTGTCAATATGATTATACAGCTTTTTTCTTTTATTCTATGAAATAACAAATTAATAGATTTCCTAAACTTATCATTACCCTCTTCGGATAAGTCATATTAAGTCATGGAGTATCACTCATTTAATGAGTGTCTATTTGGTTTTCTAATATTTTACTGACAAAATTTATATTTCTTTCGTAAGTGAAAGCTATCCATAGTTTCCTTGCATTATGCCCTTCCTGACCAGTTTCAGTATCAGGCTATGCTAGCCTAACAGAATGGGCTGGAAAGCTTTATTTCATTTTCTATGAAATTGCCTATTCTGGAGCCTTTTTAGAAGGTAGTTCTTTATCTACCTCTTCAATTACTTCTATGGTTACTAGTCTGGGTCAAGTTGTCCACTTCTTTTCTTTTTTTTAATTACTTAAATGGTGGTGTTTATTTCTTAGTTACTAAACGGTATTTTTATCTTTCCAAGGTATTTTTTTATCTGAGTAAAATGTATATAACATAAAATTAACCATTTTAAAGTGAACAATTCTGTGACATTTAGTATATTCACAATTTTTGTGCAACTACCACCTCTTGCACTTCTTGAGTTAATTTTGCCTAAACTAATAATAAAGTTTGAAATGGTCATCAGATACAATTTAAGTGTTCAAAATCAATAGTTTTTCTTTGAAGAAAAGGCTCAATAATCAATAAAAAGGTCTCAAACTCAAATCCCAAACAGGATCTTTAAATGATTAGTATAAACACTAAGTACTTTATGGGGCAGGAACTATGTGCTATTGATTACATTATTCAACAAACATTCCTGAGTTTGTTTATTATGAGACAAATACACTGCTATGTCCTGGAAAATACAAAATTACCAAACACCAGGGCCGCTAGGGTGGGAAGGGCCCAAAGAAAAGTTTGGGTGATTCTGATGGGTTCCTTGGAATTCTCCACCCTTGTTCACAAGCAAAGAGACCACAAACACCCTTGGAACACAAGAACAAGAATGTTCTTGGTCTCTAAAGGGAAAAGAGTAAAGGAGCTCTAGAATTGCCCAGTTTACCTACACCCCACAACTAGGGCCAGATAGAAGACAAGCATTGTTTCTCCATGGTCTGCCTGAGCTGGAGAATTTGGGTTTCTGCAAGTTCTCTCCTACCCTCTTCTAAAGCACCTAACAGCCCCTTCTCTTTGTAAAATACATTTCTGACCACTCACCTCCCAACCTTGTAGTTAGCCAAACCATCTTCCTCTTCTCAACTTCCTCAGAGGCAGCAACTGAGCAGGAGCCTACCTTCAACTTTTTTATCAGAGTCCCAATTTTATTAATCAGGCACTGGAAGGTTGGGAAATCAGCTTTAGAGGGAACTTAGCATTTGGACTGAACCTTGAGAGATGAGGAAAAGTGTTTGCCACCTGTTTTAATTTCTCCCAGAGTGTACTACATATACTAGACATTCAATAAATGTTCACTGAATACACTTTTTCAAAAGACTTGATTATCAGTATCTGGAGCCACAAAACAGCAACAGGAATACACACATAACTCAAGATGAATCATCAAAATAAACCAAGGATATCCACATTTTAGATGTTAAGAAGACAAACAAACCTCAGTGTGAGACCTGCTGGAGGGGACATGTGCACATGTGCTGAAGTCACCGTGACAAAATTAGTCACAAAACAGCTGTCTTCCAAAGGCCAAAAAGTACCAAAAACTTATATTTATCCAAAATTGAACTTAAAAAAGACAGATGACCAAAACTTCATCGTACATTAGGTTACTACGATGACTTTATTTTAAGCAAGTGTTGTGACTGGTCACTAAGCCAACCGAAAAGCTACAGAGGCCAGTATGGCCAGTGTCGAATGGAAAGGAACAAGGAGAATGAACAAAAACCTGAAGAAGAGAAATTTATCGATTCTACAGACATTTTCTGAGTGCCTACTCTGGGCCACGAAGTATGCTGTGTTTTGGAAATACAGCCAAATCTGTTAAGATGTCTAATCATAGAAGATGGCAGAGGGAGACAGACCCTATGCTACAAGAGACACTGGCCTTTTAATTCTTCAGAAAGACCACACACCTTCCCATACTCATCTGTCCCCTTTACCTGAAACACTCCCTCTTGCTCACTCTTCCCAGGCCAACATCTTCATCCTCCTATAGCCTTAGAAGTCCTGACTACACCATCTCAAGGATCCTCCTCTCTTCCCATTCTGCAGCTTCCTGTTTGCTTCCTTCATAGCATTTACCCCAATCTGTAACAATTTCACAGTTTTCTGTTTACTTATTTAAGTCTATGGACTGTTTCCCCAGGAAACTATAGATGTTCCAAGACACAGGAGCTCTGTTCCTCTTGTTCACTACAGTATCCCCAGGGCCTAACACAGGGAAATAAACGTGCCTACATGCACAAATAATTGAAATTAAGTATCACAAGTGCAACAACAGAAAACTGCTTAAGGCAGAGTACAGAGGCACAGAAGGCCAGTCTAGAGCAGAGAGAGGAAGGTAGGAGAGGCCAAGATAACGCTAGTGAAGAGGAGACACCTGATCTCAATTCTGAAAGATGAGTAGGCATTTTCAGGTTATCAAGGAGACATGAGGCTGGAGAGTGTTTCTGGGAGAGGGTGCAATATGAGTAAATCAGCATAGATCCAGAGGAAGGAAAGCACAAATGAGGGCCAGGAAGTGCAGGAAACAGAAGGTAGAGAAGGAACAGTGGCTCTGTGTAGGGCTAAGCAGAAACCTTACACAGGCACAGCTGGGCCCTAAATGAGTGTTTCTCAAGAGGAGTCCATGGACCACTGGGTGTTGGTGAACAAAGAGCTGGCAGTCCACAAGCTCTCCATGAAGAATGTTTCATTTGTGCTTTTCCATAATCTAGACCGCTTATATCAGAGCTTCTTAGCTGGAGTGCCACAAATGGGTTACAAATGACCAATAACGTGAAAAAACTTGAGATGCACTAATTAAGATGACCACCATATATATAATCAAGTATTGCCAAAGGATTGTGGTGTGTGTTTGCAATTAATACGATCACCTCCAGACAGTAGCTGCAGTAGTTTTAAAATACGTATGGAAAGCTGAAACTCTTTCCTTCAAAATGTGGAAATCTAATTCTTCTTGCCTTGAATGTAGCCAGATGTAATGACTCATTTCTAACACACAGATCGTGGCAGAAGTGAGTGTAGGACTTCCAGAGCTGGGTCATAAAAGGCACTGCTGCTTATGCCTTGTACTCTCTTGGGTTCCCTGTTCTGGGGGAAGCCAGATGCTATGTCACGAGGACACTCAAGATGCCCTGTAGAAAGGTTCGCATGGCAAGGAACTGAGGCTTCCTGACAGCAACCAGCACTAACTTGTCAGCCACATGAATGAGCTGCCTTGGACTGCAACCTCGTGAGAGACTCCAAGCCAGAACTCCCCAGTTAGGCTGCTCCTGAATTCCTGACCCGCAGACACTGAGAGGATAGTAAACATTCATTGTTGTTCTAGGCCACTAAGTTTTGGGAAATCTGTTGCACAGCAAGAGATAACTAACAGTAGCATTTTGTTTGAATGCTATGGTTTCTCAAAGTGGAATCTAGAGCCAGTTGTGGGCATCTGGAGCTGAAGGCACCTGTCCTCATGTTCTCAAGTTTGAGAAACACTGCTGTAACGTACTAGATAAACCAATCTACCAAGCTCCACCAAGGAAAGAGGAAAGCTGTGGGAGAGTGGAGCTCACACTAAATGAGGGGGAATGACTCCACATGCATGTCCAGAAAGACAGACAAGAGTCCAGGTCTTATGCAGGGACACAATGTTGACTTGTCCACAGTACACAATCTCAACTCCCAGGAAAGCCTGCTGCTCAGATTCTTGGCTGCTTTTGATAAAAATTAAGCTGCCCAACACCACACACTCTGCACATGCTTAAATTAGAGCAGCCAGACGACACTTGCAGAAATCTGTTAGGTCCCACACACACATACTAAAAATGTGAACAGAAGAAATTTCACAGGGAAAAAAAAAAAGAGGAACCAGAAAGGATAACAATTTCCCTATGAATTCCCACTTCCACCGGTCGGCATTCACCCACAGGGATATTAATAAACAGCAAGTGTACCTTACTCTAGGGTTTATAAACTGCCTATACACAAGGTATTTGATCTTTACCACACCCCATGGGGAGTTATTATCACTGTATGTGTTTTACATTTGATGAAATAGGGGCTCAAAAAGAGTGGCTAAGAAGATGTAAAACCAAGTTTAGTATCTAAATCTTCTGACCCAGTGAAGAGCCAGTGAGAGCCTTCTGCTGTTAATTTGACTTCACATGTACATGTCTTTGTAGTGAAAACACATCCACAGAGGTGTCTTGTCTTAGCTACCTAATAGCCCACTTGGTGGCTAGTCCAGAATTTCCCTAAACTTCCCCTCAGGAACTGGGCATTCAGGTGTCTTCTAGATTATTACCTATATAAATAGTCCTTCTGCAACACACAGCACTCATTTTACTTCGAGAATCAGAGCACGTCTCTATTTCTGGCTCAGGGCAGAAAAGAAAAGAAGCAAAAGACTTCTTTCTATGCACAAAAGTCACATTCTAAGCCATCCCCAAGCCCTTGCTGGAGATGGGATGGGGATGGAAGATGTATTTCGTGACAAACAATGGGATGACTATGAAGCTGCAGAAAAACTGCTGTTTTGGATGCCTTAACCCTCTCCCCGCCCGCTTATGACTTCCATTAATCAACATCTGACACAGGAAATGTCTTCAATTCATCTCTCCTCTATCCCAGTTGGTCATTTCTCACCAGTGACAACGGAACAGCCAGTTCGTCCCTATAACTCTCACATCCCTGTACCAGTACTCAAGGGAGGGCCTGATACAGAGACACTCAGTAAATATTTGGTGACTGAAAAAACATCACCACTTTTCTGTTCCTAAGAGGGATTTGACCATGTCTCTCCTCTGCTGAAAATTTCCCTTTTTAGCTGAATCTCCTACCACTCCCTGATCTGTTCCCTCTCTATATTCTCATACACACTATGTTCTTTTAGCCCTGAATATCCTTGCTCACTCTGTTCCTTCTGCCCACTCCCACCCTCACTCTCATCCTGGAAATCTTCCCATCCTTTAAGCTCACTTACTTAAGTATACACTTTCAACTCTCTGGCTCCTCTCTCTCTCCGTAACTGCCTAGGTAAATCCCAACCCTGGTTAAATTAGACTTCACATTCTCCATGCCTGTACCCAGGAGCCTCAGGAGACATGACAACTAAATGTAATGTGGTATCCTGGATGGGATCCTGGAACAGAAAAGGGACATTAGATAAAAACTAAGTAAATACGACTAAAGTATAAACTTTAGTTACCAATAATATATCAATACTGGTTTACTAATTAGAGCTGCGATGAGTTGGAACTGACTCGACGGCACCTAACAACAACAACAAATGTAAGCTGCTAACAGTAGGGGAAAGTAGGTGCGGAGTATATGGGAAATTTCTGTACTACCTTCAGAATTTTTCAATAAATCTAAATGTATTCTAAAATAAAAAGGTTATTTTTCTCTTTTTTTAAATTTGATTGTGTTTTAGGTGAAAGTTTACAGCACAAATTAGCTTCTCACTCAAAAATTTACACTCATATTGTTTTGTGACACTGGTTGCAATTCCCACAATGTATCAGCACTCTCCTCCTTTCCGTTTACATCCCAGGTTCCCCATGTCCATTCATCCAGGTTTCCTGTCCCTTCCTGCCTTGTCTTTGCTTTTGGGCAGGTGTTGCCCATTTGGTCTAGTATATTTGACTGAACCAAGAAGTATGTTCCTCACCTGTGTTATTTTATCTAATCTTTGGCTGAAAGACAGACTTGGGAGAGTGGCTTCAGTTCTGAGTTAGCAGAGGGTCCAGGAGCCATAGTCTCGGGGGTTCCTCCAGTCTCTGTCAGACCAGTAAGTCTGGTCTTTTTTTGTAAATGTGGATTTTGTTCTACGTTTTTCTCCTCCCCTGTCCAGAACCCTCTACTGTGATTCCTGTCAGAGCAGTTGGTGGTGGTCGCCGAGCACCATCCTGTTGTTCTGGTGGGCTCAGGCTGGTTGAGGCTGTGGTTCATGTCATTCATTAGTCCTTTTGACTAATATTTTCCTTGTGTCTTTGGTTTTCTTCATTCTCCTTAGCTCTGAACATGATGGGACCAATCAATGTATTTTTTAGATGGCCATTCACAAGCTAAGATCCCAGACACTACTCTCCAAAGTAGGATATAGAACATTTTCTTTATGAACTATGGTATGCCAATTGACCTAGATGTCCCTCAAGACCATGGTCCCCAGCCCTTGGCCCCAGTAACTCAGTCCTTCAAAGTATTTGGATGTGTCCAGGAAGCTTCTATGGCTTTGCCTTGGTCAAGCTGTGCTCACTTTCTCTATATTGTGTGTTGTCTTTCCTTTCACCAAAGTTAACACTTGTCTATTAACTAGTTAAAAAGTTTGTTTTTTTTTTTTAAATCCATGTCCACCAACCTCCAGTGGGCGCTTAATGGCACTTTGTGAAACCAGCAATCCTATTGCATTTTTCACATCCAATCCCTCTTCTACTCTCCTAAATAATTATCTCATACTTTTTCCTTTTTGCTTGAACCCAAATCCTCACCCTCCTGATTCTCACTCTCAGCTGAGGATTTTACTAACTTCACAACAAAATAAAGCAATAAAAACAGAATCCCCATTGCGAGTGAAAATGTAAAATGGCATAGCTGCTGTGGAAAAGTTTAACAGTTCCTCAGAAAGTTACCATATGACTCACCAATTCCACTCCTAGGACCTATCTAAGAGAACTGAAAGCATATGTCCACACACAAACTTGTACACAATGTTCACAGCAGCATTATTCATAATAGCCATAAAGTAGAAACAAACCATCAACTGATAAATGGATAAACAAAACGTGGTATATTCACAGAATGGAGCATTATTCAGCCATAAAAAGGAATGAAGTACTAAAAAAAAGAAAAAGAAATGAAGTACTGATATATGCTACAACATGGATGAACCTTCACATATTGCTAGTGGAAATATAATATGGTCAGCCCTTCTGGAAAACAACTTGGCAGTTAAAGTAAATTAAACATATATTTACCATATAACCCAACAGTCCCATTCCTAGGTATTTACCCAAGAAAAATGAAAACCAGCCACATGTTCCTTATGTTTTCATAAAAACCTATACATGAATGTTTATTCATGACCATCCAAAACTAGAAACAACACATATGACTTTCAACAGGAAATGGATAAATCACAATACATGCATATGATGGAATACTACTCAGCAATAAAAGGTAACAACTGCTGATTCATACAAAAACATGCATGAACCAACTCAACAGAAACTAACAAGTCCTCAGACCAACAGCCGTGGGGAGTCATCCTTAACTCCTTTCTGTCTCTCACAACATCATCAGCAAACTTGTCAACTCTACCTTCAGAATATACCCAGACTTTGATCTCTTCTTGTCACCTCTACCACTGCACTTTGGTTCAAACAACTATCACCTTTAAGCCAGACTACAAAAGACTCCTGAAGCCTGCCTACAGCATATTCTACACAATAACCACACATTTATAACTGAAATCAGATAATGTCACTTACTTGTTTAAAACTTTTCAATGACTTCCTATTACATTTAGAATAAAATCCAAACACCTGTTATGGCCAGTCTGGCTCCTGCTGACCTTTTTGGACTCATCTCCTACCTCTAATCCCTCACTCGACCCTCCAACCACATGTTCCTTCCTCTGTTACTTGAACATGCCCAGCTTGCTCCTACCTCAAGGCTTGTGCCTTAGTTACCTCTGCATGAAACCATCCATCTTCTCCTGGATATCCACTTGGCTCACTCCCTCACTTCCCTCAGAGCTCTACTCATATGTTCCCTTGTCAGAGAACCTTTCCTGACCACCCCCACACACAGTGTCTCACTATCCATTTATCAGTACTTATTCCTCTTCCTAGCATTTATTACCACCTAACATTTTCTATGGAGTCTCTGGGTGGTGCAAACAGTTAATGCTCTTGGCTACTAACCAAAAGGTGTAGGTTCAAAAAGGAAGAAAGGCTTGGCAATCTACTTCTAGAAATCAGCCACTGAAAACCTTATGGAGCACAGTTCTACTCTGACACACATGGATCACCATTAGTCTGAACTGACTGGATGGCAACTGGTAACGTTTTCTATATGTGTTGGTCTGTTTGTTTATGGTCTGTCTACCACCACTAGAATATCAGCTCCTAGACACCACTAATCACCACTATATCTTCAGCATCTAGCACTGAATGAATGTCTTGGCATCAAAAGTCATCTTTGTGAAGCCTTCTGAAATTCTCACATGCAAAATTAACTGTTCTCTCCCAGGGGTTTGTACGTGAGCTTTGTACAGAGTAAATATCTCTGAGCGATATAATTAACTTCAGGCCCTTTACTTTCTATCCTAGGTACAGGGCACAGCATGAGGACTGAAGCCACACCCAAGTATGCTCAGAAACCAGACTATTGTTGTTGTTAGGTGCCATCGAGTTTGTTCCAACTCATAGCTGCCCTATGCACTACAGAACAAACACTGCCGGATTTGCACCACGCCCACAATCCTTGTTATGCTTTAGCCCACTGTTGCAGCCACTGTGTCAATTCATCTCGTTAAAGGTCTTCCTCTGTTTTGCTTACCCTGTACTTCACCAAGCATGATGTCCTTCTCCAGGGACTGTTCCCTCCTGACAACATATCCAAAGTATGTAAGACGTAGTCTCAACATCCTTGCTTCTAAGGAGCATTCTGGATGTACTTCTTCCAAGACAGATTTGTTCATTCTTTTGGCAGTCCATGGTATATTCAATATTCTTTGCCAACATCACAATTCAAAGGTATCAATTCTTCTTCAGTCTTCCTTATTCATTGCTCAGCTTTTGCATGCGTATGACACGATTGAAAATACCATGGGGCTTGGGTCAGGTGCACCTTAGTCTTTAAGGTGACATCTTTGCTTTTCAACACTTTAAAGAGATCTTTTGCAGCAGATTTGCCCAGTGCAATGCATCTTTTGATTTCCTGACCGCTGCTTCCATGGGTGTTGATTGTGGATCCAAGTAAAATGAAATCCTTGACAACTTCAATCTTTTCTCTATCATGTTGCTTATTGGTCCAGTTGTGAAGATTTTTGTTTTCTTTATGTTGAGTTGTAATCAAACAAACTGACAGACACGTGGGGGAGAAGCCAGACTACCTAGATTCTAATGCCAATTAAACCACTTACAAGCTGTATAAGTTGGGCAACTTACTTAAACGCTCTCTACCTCTGTTCTCTAATGTTAAAAAAGGTGGGGGGGGGGACAAAAAGAGTAGCCACTTTTTATGGCTTGAATTGTGTCCCCCAAAAATATGTACTGCAAACCTAACCCCCTAAACCTATGGTTCAGGAGCCCTGGTGGCACAGTGGTTAAAGTGCTTGGCTGCTAACCAAAAGATCAGCAGTTTGAACCTATCAGGTGCTCCACGGGAGGAAGATGTGGCAGTCTGCTTCGGTAACGATTTACTGACTTGGAAATGCTATAGGGCAGTTCTACTCTGTCTTATAGGGTTGCTATGAGTTGGAATTCACTCCACAGCAGTGGGTTTGGTTTTGTTTTTTGTTTTGTTTGTTTGTTTTGGTACACCTGTAGTTATAATTCCATTTGGAAATGAGTTTTCTGTTATGATAATCAGGCAGTATTAGTATAGGGTGTGCCTAAAATCAACCTCCTTTGAGTTATGAAAAGAGCAGAGTGAGCAAGCAAGCAAGCAGATATGGGGAAGATAGGCATCTGCCACATGAATCTCCAAGGAACCAGGAAACAGAAGTTGAAAAGAGACAAGGACCTTCCCCCAGAAGCAACAGAGAAAGAACTTTCTCCTAGAGCCAGCACCCTGAATTTGGACTTCTAGTCTCCTGAACTGTGAGAAAATAAATTTCTGTTAAAACCACCCATTTGTGGTATTTCTGTTATTGCAGCACGAGATAACTAAGACACCACCTCATAATGTTGTGAGGATTAAATGAGATAAAACATGTAAAGCCTTTAGATTTGCACCTGGTAGAGAGTAATCACTCAATAAATGGTAGTTAAGGGCAAAGACATAAGCATGAGAATATATGATTGACAATCTTTGGCAGTCAATGCTAAAGGCCAAAGCCAAATATCCCACTGGCTTCTAAACTTATTAAAGGACCTATGTAAGTTTTCTTCATTCCATAGCACCTAGCATAATGCCTGACTCACAGCAGACATTCAATACATGTTTGTGGAATGCTCAGAAAAGAAAGATTACTTTAAAAAAAAAAAAAAGATGATGCATGAAGTGAAGTTGTCTGAACCAGAAACTCAGACTTGATCAGTGTAAATAATCCTAATGAAAAAGAAATAGGAAAGACAGGGGTCTAAAGAAATTACAAAGTTCAGATTTTAAAACCCTCTATACAAGAAATGGAAGGAGACCATGATCAATTTAAGAGGAAACACAGTGGCAGAAACTAGCCAAAGATTAAGGAAGGCCACAGACAGAAGGAGCTTTTCTCACTGTGTTCAGAGCAAAAACATGGAAGGCCAGGCCCACTGCTGGGGGCAGATGGTGCACTCCTGACAGATGACAGAAAGAAGGTAGAAGAAGGTGAAACAAGCAGCTTCCATTCTATCCACCAAGCATCATTAAGGGGAAACTGCAGCATCTCACATGTTAGAAAGCCAGTCCATCTACATAACCCTGAAGGTAAACAGGGCTGGCATCATGAACCTTTCTACAGAATAGGGAATGGATATGTGAAACGTTCCCCAAAGTGATAGATTTACTTGATGAGAAGAAATGAAAAAAACTGCTCCCAGAACTAACAATCTCCACAGAAAATCTAAATCTGTATTTTACAAACTCCCCTCTCTAAAAATATAAAAATCCCACTTGCATGATTTCTGTGGGAGCCTATAATTTGAGAAAAGCTGCCTGAGAAATTTACAAATGAATTCTGGTAAGGTGCACAGAACACCATCATCAAATAGATCTAAGTGTTGCACAACATGATGAACACAATGTCAATGAATTGTACATTCAAAGAATGTTGAAATGGCAAATGCTATAATACAAATATATTTACCGCAATAAAAAATAAGTAAAATAAAATAAATTAAAAACTAGACCTAGGTGAGTCAGATTCACAATTAGACTGTGACCTTGGGCAAGTCATTTTACCTCTGAGCCTCAGCTCCAAACGGGCACCGTCGTAAGAATTAAATGAAATAATCCGTATAAAGCAATTAGCAGCATACCTGACACACAGCAAATCCGTTATAAATGTTAGCTGTCACTGCTACTGTTGTTAGTTTATAGGAGCACAGTATGTGCAGTATACAAGGGCAAGAAAAAAACCAAGCTTCTGTAATCAGATAAAATTAATTAAAGACATAGACCTATTATAAATATGAAGCATTAACCCAGAGAGACCCAGCACTCACTTTGGTCACATTTGTGTCTCCATGCACTTCTACTGACACATGGGTTTTGAAAAATACATCAACCCCTTTCATACTTTGTTTTACAACAAGCAGCAAATCCAGAAATTATGGAAAATATCACCAAGGAAAGGAATCACCTGGGAGGCTTGGAAGGCTTTTGGAGTCAGATCGACAGGGGTTCAAATCCCAGCTCTACCACTCACCAGTTCTGTAATTTGGGACAAAGGACTTTCACCTCTGTGAGCCTCAGTTTAGTTTTATTTCCTCATCTATAAAATTGAAACTATAAACAACCTCATAGCTTGTTGAGAAGACTTCATGTCTTAGATACGCTGCATTAGAAGAGCCTGGCATGGAGTCGGCCCTCAACAAAAGGTAGGTCCTTTATATAACTGCTATTTAATTCTGCAATACTAAAAATATTTTCCCTCAGGTTTAAGATGGAAACAATCAAAACAGCCTAGGAAAATGTTTTTCTATAGTCATTTGGAACTCATCCCACAAACATTGGATTGAGTACATATCATGTGCCAGGTGCACTTCGAGGCACTGGGGATATGTATCAGTGAACTAACAGACAGTCCAGCTGTGATGGCCATGAAATGGCACCTATCATATCCTTAACTGCAGGGCAAGTATCTGAGCCCAGCTGCAGTGCTCTAAATCCATCATCACCTCTGTGCCAAGGCCCACTTCCCAGACTGCTCCCAGCCAATAACTGAGTGCACAGGGATACTAAGACACGATCCTTCCTGGGACACAGACCCGTCCTCGGAGACAAGACTCTTCTGACAGCAACCCTGGCTTGAGGACTCACATCTGGTATACTGAAACTTTCTTAGACCTGCATTGCAATCTAAGACCTTTCCTCCTCAATCTTGCTTCCTTCTCTGTCTCCTCCACAGGGATCAGACTTGCCTGGCAGTCTGACAGCTCTCTCTGGCAGTTCCCCAATAAATCTCTTTCACTCCTCCTTATTCTTTTTTTTTATATGTATATGTTTATTTTCAATCTATTACATACCCTGTGGTTCTTTCTTTTAAAAAACTGTGGTGAAAATATACACAACAAAACATACAGCAATTCAACAATTTCTACATGTACAACTCAGTGACATTGATTACATTCTTCAAGTTAAGCAACCATTCTCGGTATCTTTCTCCAAATTATCCCACCACTATTAATTTACATTCAGTGCATCCCAGGTAAAATCATCCTCTTTCCCCCTCCCTCTCAGTCCTGATAACCACTAATAATTTTTGGTTTATATATATTTGCTTACTTCATATAAGTGAGATCACACAGTATTTGGCCTTTTGTGACTGATTTATTTCACTCTGCATAATGTTTTCTAGGTTCATCCAGGTTGTGGCATGCATCAGGACTTCCATATTCCATTGTGTATATATACCACAGTTTGTTTACCCATTCATCAGTTGATTGACATTTCAGTTGTTTCCACTTTATGGCTATTGTGAATAGTGCTGCAATGAACACTGGTGTACATGTGTCTGTTTCCGTAGCTGCTTTCAGGTCTTTTGGGTATATACCTAAGAGTGGAATTGCTGGTTCATATGGTTTTCTATTTGCATTGCTTCTTGGAAAACCATATATATATATTTCTTAGCTCCACCTACTGAAAAGGCCTAGAAGCAATGACATTCTAGCAGCAATAAACACACCAGTGCCCAGAGCTTAATTTCTAAATACCACTTCCTATTAAAAGGAAGACCTCCTTACAGAAATGGCTAATTCCAGGGTATGGGGCAGGAAAATTGCAAGATAAGTTCTGGGGCTTCTAGCAGTGCTAGAAAGCAAGAAAATGCTCAAGGACTAACAGCAGTGTGTCAGAAGAACAAAGGAGCCAGTTTAAAGGGCCTCCCACTGGCCAAATTTGGAATAATTTTAGCACCATAGAGAAAAAGAATGTAACTGACTGTAACACCACTGAATAATCTGAGTCCTTAGTGATCCTAAAAAAAGAAAAAAAAAGTTCTTCTTACAGAAGAACATCAGCTAATAAAACATAGAATGACATGAGTAGAAAATCATCAACATCCACCTCCAGTGATTCAGGTAAGGATTATCAGTGGATGCTAAAATCACTAGGTAAATGGTGGGGTAACAGGATATTGACAGATCCCCAAGTATCCCTACAGACTAATACTACTTGCACAGGGAAAAATATACCTTTGTAATGGCAATAGAGTGTCATTACCTTAACCAAGTGATCACACTGAACAGTGGGACAACCTAACTTTTTGTGCCCCTGATGCTATGCAATATGAAACACACAGCACCACCCACTGAAGCAGTCCACAAAATAATGTTTAATCTGAAGTCTAGATCTAATCTCCAGTTTACTGGAAATATAAGGGAATGCAAGAAACAAGTTAAACTCACCATGAGAAAACAATGTGACCAACTCAGAACATGGGAACATGCCACAAGACAACTGTTTGGAACTCTTAAAAATAAATAAATAATAAATGCCATGAAGGAGGAGAAAGAGGGGAGGGAAGAGGAATTGTCGTGGAATAAAAACAACTAAAAAGACATGAAAACAAAAATGTAATATGTGAACCCTGACTGGATCATGGTTTTTAAAAAAAAAAACTATAAAAGACATTCTTGGGACAAGAGGAAAATCTGAATATGGTCTGGATATTATGGAATTATTGCTAATAATCATTAGCTGCATTACAATAAATATATAACACAAATAGGGTAAACATGTTAACAATCTGCCCTATTCTCTCAACTTTTCGTTGTTTGAAAATTTTCACAACAGAAAGCTGGAATTCATTTACTTCAGAAATCCAAAAATAGGAACAAATAATGCAAGGATTCAGACGTAAAAGTCAAAAGGAAATAAGCTGTGAAGAGCTGGATCCTAGCCCTCACACTACATTTCATCTCAATAGACTGAAAACCCACACACATACTCTGTCCTGCAAAAGCACTAAAAAACCAACCAAACCTGTTGCCATCAAGTCGATTAGGACTCATAGCAAACCTACAGGACAGAGGAGAACTGCCCCATAGGGTTTCCAAGGCTATAATTTTTACGGAAGCAGACGGCCACATCTTTCTCCTGGGAAGTGCCTGGTGGGTTCGAACTGCCAGCCTTTAGGTTGGCAGCTGAGCGCTTTAACCATTGTGCCACCAGGGCTCCTTGTAAAACACTACTGTTATGTAAATAAATCACTTATCAGTGTGAAAACACAAACAATTTCAGTCTAGAGATGATAAAACAAACCCTCCATTATTTTTCGCTAAAGGATTCAACGTCAAAGGACCCCTGGTGGCACAATGGTTAAGGGGTCGCCTGCTAACTGAAAGGCCATTCGTTCAAACCCACCAGCGGCTCTGTGGAAGAAAATACCTGGCAATCTGCTCATAGAGACTTACTGCTTAGGAAACCCTACGGAGCAGTTCTGTTCTGTCCTGTAGGGTCGATATGACTTGGAATCAACTGGACAGCACACAACAACAACATTCAAAGTCAAAGAGCAAACCAAACATTAATAATGCCCTTTTAAATGTCTGGCATTCTAGATTAGGAATTTGGGGGAAACATCAGAATGTGTTTTCAAGCGCTTTTTAAAAATTAGAAGTCAAGCAGATTAAAGATACTCTGAGAGATCTGGTTATTTCAAAGAAGCTATGAACTCAAGTCTACCTGGGTTCAAACCCCGCCCGCACTATGACTTTGGGCAAATAACTTCATCTCTCTGAGTCTCCTTTTCTTACTGGTAGAATGAGGCTCATAACAGCACCCACTCCTCACGGGACTGCTCACTGGAAAACTGAGACCAAGCAAGGAAGTGCATTATACCCATAAACTTGGCCCAAGGATTCTTTTAAATGTTAACTTTAGACTTTGTTCCTAAAGATTCTTACAAATTGGCCACGTTTTGGTTTTTACAGTGAAGATACAATTAAAAAGAAAATTAATGGCTGTATTTTCCTGGCAATGTGAAATATAAAATGCTTGGACAAGAATGATCCTATCTAATCCACACAAAAATCCAGTTATAATTCCCTATACTGCCTACATGGAAACTGAGGTTCGGAGAGGTAAAGTAACTTGACCAAGAACACTTGGCTAGTAAGCAGAGTAATTGAGACTCTAATCCAGAACTCCTTACTCTAAATTACAAACATTTGTCACTACACCAGGTTTTAGCATGAAAACTTTTGTGAAAATGCTACAATCTAAAGATCACAGGCTGGGCTGTTGATTTGCTACTTCCACTTGGAAAAGGATTCAGGCAGCAAATTTATCTGAGCATGACACAAAGACACTGGAGTTCTCTGTAGTCACCAGCATTCAAAGAAATCTAGCCATGAGACCTTTAGAACTGATCCTACAGCACTGACAGCCCCCTCCCCCAAAACCCTGCGTGTTCCCAAATGTTTACTGCAGCTTACTCATGGCTCCGGCATCACCGTCCCTGAGAAGCCTTTCCCACCTCCCCAGTGGAGCAGGGAGGGCTCTTCCTTCCATCCCTGGACTGTGGCTCCCTTAGCCCAGTGGTCTAAGACCAGACTACTCCGGCCACAAGATGGTCTGTCTGTCTCCCCTATAAGACCAAAAGCAGGCAGGGACAGCATGCCTGACATAAAATTGCAAAACTAACAAATAAATGAATGAGTAAATAAACATAGAAAGCTGGAAGCAAAAAAGCTCTACAATGGCAGAATGGTGAACTGAAATATAATGTTTCCACTCAAGAACAAACAAGCCATGCAACAACATTATGCTAATACATTAACTGGAGGAAAAAAAAAAGAGTATACAAAAATCCTATATATACCCTGATTACAATTGTTTATATAAACAATTACAGAAAAGGCTATCTCATTAGGTTGTTGGAATTTCAAGTAACTTTTTCCTAGTTTCCAAAATAATATTATATTGACAGCACATTAGAAAAAAATATGATATAAGTATAAACAAAATCAAAATAATTGACTCAAGTGTCTAAAATCTATTCTTACAGTAAGGATTATAGGTAAGATTTAACAAAGCCTCAAAAAAATGTTGCAAAGAATAAAGGAAAAAAACACTCTCCTCATTATCTAGGACTAGTATAACTGCACCAAAACTGGACAAGGACAGTACAAGACGAGACTAAAAACCAAAAGTCCTAATGAACATGAATACAAAAATCCCCCCCAGAACATTAGCTAACTGAATCTAGTAATTCATTCATTTATTCAATGGCCTAATAGGGTTAATCCAGGAATTAAAGAAAATCTATTAATGCCACATATCATATTAATAAATTAAAGGAAAAATATATATGTGATCAATTCATCATATGCCCAGAAAGTATTAGATTAAATTCAACATTCAAACCCATACATCTATGGTCAACTGATTTTCGACAAGGTGCCAAATCCATCCAATGAGAAAGAATAAGTCTCTTTAATAAATGGTGCTGGAACAATTGAATTTTCACAAGGAAAAGACTGTATCTGGACCCATACCTCATACCAGATACAAAAACTAACCCGAAATGGATCAAACGCCTAAATGTAAAAACTGAAACCATAAAACTCTTAGAAGAAAAATAGTAGTAATGCTTCAGGACCTAGTTTTTAACAAGTGATTCTTAGGTACACCAACAAAACCACAAGTAGCAAAAGACAAAACAGATAAATGGGATCTCATCAAAATTAAAGACTTCTGTGCTCCCAAACAGAGAGGGAGAAAAATGTAGAACAAAATTCAAATTCACGAAAAAAAAAACAGGCCTGGTCTGACGGAGACTGAAGAAACCCCAAGAGTATGGCCCGCAGACACTCTTTTAACTCAGTACTGAAGTCACTCCTGAGGTTCACCCTTCAGCCAAAGATTAGACAGGTCTATAGGGACAACAATAAGACACGTGAGGGACGTGCTTCATAGTTCAATCATGTATATGAGACTAAATGGGCACACCAGCCCAAAAGTAAGGATGAGAAGGCAGGAAGGGACAGGGAAACTGGACTAATGAAAACAGGGAACTTGGGGTGGAGAAGAGCAGAGTGCTTACACATCACAGAGTAGGCAACCAATGTCACAAAAACAATTTGTCTATTAACTGTTTAATGAGAAACTAATTTGCTCTGTAAACTTTTACCTAAATCACAATTCAAAAAAAAAATTTTTTGTGCATCAAAGGACTTTAACGAGAAAGTAAAGAGACAACTTACATATTGGGAGATAATTTTTGGAGACAATATATATCAGATAAGGTTTAATATCCAGAAAAGCAAAATACAAACAAAAAGATGATCCAATCAAAAAATGGGCAAAGAACTTGAACAGACACTTCACCAAAGAGGATATACAAATGGCCAATAAGCACATGAAAAGATGCTCAATGTCATTAGTCATTAACCCTGTTGCTGTTGAGTCAATTTCAACTCATGGTAATCCCATGTTACAGAGTAGAACTGCTCCATAGTGTTTTCTTGGCTATAATCTTTACAGAAGCAGATTTCCAGGCCTTTCTTCTACAGTACTGCTGGGTGTGTTTGAACCACCAACTTCTAGGTTAGCAGTCCATCGCAAATCATTTGCACCACCTAGGGACCTCATTAGTCGTTGTTGTGTGCCGTCAAGTCTATTCCGACTCATAGAGAACCTAGAGGACAGAGTAGGGTTTCCAACTGTCCCATAGGGTTTCAAGGCTGTAATCCTTATGGAAGCAGATTGCCACATCTTTCTTCCGTGGAGCAGCTGGTGGGTTCAAACCACTGACAACTGAGCACTTAACCAATGAATCAAAACCACAATGAGATATCACTTCACATCTACTAGGGTGGCTATGATTTAAAAAAA
Organism: Trichechus manatus latirostris; assembly: GCF_000243295.1. NCBI lineage: Eukaryota > Metazoa > Chordata > Mammalia > Sirenia > Trichechidae > Trichechus > Trichechus manatus. The sequence continues at coordinate 28,312,459 of NW_004443944.1, forward strand.
AAAAAACACGTATTGGCAAGAATGTGGAGAAACTGGAACCCTCATCCATTGCTAATGGTAATATAAAATGGTACTGCCACTATGGAAAACAGTTTGGAGGTTCCTCAAAAAGTCAGAATTACCATATGATCCAGCAATTCCACTTCTAGGTATATACCCCAAAAGAACTGAAAGCAGAAATGCAAACAGACGGCACTATTCACAATAGCCAAAATGTGGAAACAGCCTAAATGTCCATGGACAGAAGAATGGATAAACAAAATGTGGTACATACTGACAAAATCATTTTGATTCTCCTGGAATCCAGATTCCTGGGTTCATGGAATTGGGGTGACCCATCCAGGCCATCTGCCCTTAGGTGTTCTTTTGAACCTTGAGCCTTTAAGGCTCACCTTCAAGTCAAACAATAGCCTAGTAAGCAGCTTAGTGGAGATCGTTTTGCCTTAGGCACTGGGCTCTTTTGAAGAATTACCTATGTGCACCCAGTTTCAAGAAGCAGGAACCCCAGGGTCTGACTGGAAAATGTGTGGCAAATCCTCAGTGCCTCTGTTTCTCCAAGGACTTGGAACCTTGCATGTGTTTTGATGTTATCGCCTGATAAATTAACAAAACAATGACCTATATAAGCCACTGTCACCATCCCCTTCTGGATATATCCTCCTCCGGGTTGATATGTCCTCCAGATTGACACCCAATACCAATAGTATCTACTCACAATAAGTTTATTCTGTCACACTAATTTTTGGTTTTTCTCTGCATATTAGGTTTTTAACAATTCATACACTGGACTATTACTCAGCCATAAAGAGAAATAAGTCCTAATAAACGCTACAACATGGACGAACCTTGAAAGCAGTATGCTGAGTGAAATAAGTCCATCACAAAAGGATGACTATTGTATGACCTCACTTGCATGAAATATCTAGAATAGGCAATTGTATAGAGATCGAAGTTTATTAGTGGTTACCAGGGACGGAGAGAGGAAGGGGGAAAGGAGGACCCAATGCTTAAGAAACACTGAGCTTGTTAAGCGTGATGGTATAATTTGGAAACAGGTAAGGTACTGGTTGAAGAACATGATGAACATAATTAACGTCACTTAACTGTACGTGTAAAGATTGTTAAAATGTCAAAGGTTTTGTTACATATATATTTACCACAATTAAAAAAAGAAGAAGAAAAAAATCAACATTCACTCAGGCTAAAGAAAAACTCCCAGCAAACAAGGAATAGACAACTTCACTTAATCTGATTAAAAGTATCTACTATGACCCTACACGAAGCATCATCTGAACGGTGAAATTTCAGATGTGTTCCCATTAAAATCAAAAACAAGACAAGGAAGGCCACTATCACCACTACCATTCAACTTCATATTGGTATGGTCCTGGTCAAGACAACCAGAGATGGAGGGAAGAAGAGAGATGAAATGAGAGGCAGAAGGACTGGAAAGGAAGAAGCAAACTATTGTTTGCAGATATATGATGGTCTCTGTAGAAAATCCAAAAGAACAATTATAACAAACAAGAAAATATATCAAGGTTCCTGAATACAAGACCAGGATACAAAATCAACAGCATTTCTACATACTAGCAATAACCAAATAGAAAATGTAATATAAACAGATCCACTCACTGTAGCAACAAAAACTAGAAGGTACTTAGGAACTGTGGGGTAAACAATTTAACTTTACCTAAAGAATTTGCTCTTTGTCCTTGGTTCCTAAAAGATAACCTCTAAAACCTTGGAATTTCCCCAGTGATTACTGTCTTTGATGAAGTCTCCAGACCACACCTCAGGGTTTATGCTAATGAGGTGACTCAGGTAGGGGGTGGCCAGGCCAGAAAGACCACTGCCTGACTTACCAATGGGGGGGAATGATTCAATCAATCATGCCTACATAATGAGGCCCCAATAAAGGCTCCATGGGCCTCCTGGTTGATGAAAGATATCGATGCACGTGGGAGGACAGCCTGTCCCTTTTGAGACCTTTTTGGGAACCCTCCCAGACCTCACCCTATACGTCTTCATTTGTATCCCTTTTGCTGTAATAAAACTGTAATAGTAAGTATAGCACTTCCCACTGAGTTCTGAAAGTAAGTTATAGAACCTGGGGGAGTAGTGGGAGCCAGCAGGGCAGAAGGGAGGGGGCCCTGGGAACCCGAGCTTATGATTGGTATCCTGATGGGGTAGAGAGAAACGTCAAATTCGTAGCCAGCAGGTCAGAAGTAAAGGTCCCTGGGTGGTGCAAACACTTTGCACACGGCTACTAACCTAAAGGTTGGCGGTTTGAACCTACCCAGCAGCACCACAGAAGAAAGAAGGAATGCCTGCCAATCTGCTTTCATAAAGATTACAGTCAGGAAAATCCTATGGAGCAGTTCTATTCAGTAACACATAGGGTCACTATGAGTCGGAATTTACTTGATAACAGCTGGTTTGATTTTTTTTGTTTGTTTGTTTAGGTCAGAAGTGAGGATTCATGGATGTCACGCAACTCGCATCTGAAGTCTTGGGGAGATCTGGCAGTCTGAAGGACTGTGCCCTTTATCTTGTGAGGTCTGACCTAGCTCTGGGTAGTTAAGAGTCAGAGGAAGAAGTGCTGCATGTGCAGGTGGTGTCAGAACAAAAGTGGAACAGCTGAATTGCATTGATTTTATTTCCACATAGGAATACATCTAATAGATGGTATGTAACCTCTTTTACGGAAGCTATAAAACATTACTGAAGTTCATAAAGGAAAATGTGAATAAATACAAAGGTATAATATTTTCAAGGATGGAAACTATCATAAAGATGTCAATTCCCCCAAATTAATTTATAAATTCAATACAATTTATTTAAAAGCTGCAACAGTATTTTTCAAGAAACTCAACACAAAAATTCACATTGAAGAGTAAAGGTCTAAAAATAGTCACAACAAATAAAGCAAAACACAAAGAGGCAATCTGTCTTACTAGATATCAAGAATTATTTTAAAGCAGTATCAATTAAAAAATGTGTTGTTATTAGCACAGGAGTAAACATAAACCAGTGAAATAGACTAAAGAGCTCAGAACAGACCCATGTAAATATGGGACTTGACATACAGAAGTGGTATTGTAAATCAGCTGGGGAAGGATAGGCTATCGTACAAAACAACTTTGGGGCAACTGGTTATGTATATGGTGAAAAATAATATTAATTACCAAGATCATCCCATGTACAAAATCGGTCCCAGGAGGATTAAAGATTTAAATGTGAAAAGCAAAATTTTAAACCTTTTAGAAGAATATAAAATAATAATTTTTAACTACCTGATAGGGAAGAATGGCATACTCAAGTCACAAAAGGCAAAATCCATAGTTTGATAATATGTATTTTTAAATCTAAAACTTAAGACTTATGTGCAATGAAAGATACCATAAACAAATGAAAAGACAAGCCAAAGACCGGTAGAAGATTTTTGCAACACAAATAAACTGACAAAGAATTTGAATCCATAATGTATTATTAAAAACATCTATAAATCAGTAAGAAAAGACAAATAATCCAATAGAAAAATAGTCAAGGACAAATCACAGAACACATGTCTAAAAAGATACAATAAGGGCAACACAGAATAAAACAACAATAAAATTTCATAACCAACAGAATGATAAAACTAAAAGTCTGTCAAAGGTGAGGGTTGGTAAAGATAATAAGAAATAGGAAGTTTCCTGTACTACTGGTGGGATTATAAATTAATATAAGCATTTTGGAGACCAACTTGGCAATTTCTAGTAAAACTAAAGATGTCTATATCACATTATGGAGCAGAGCTTATCAAACTGCAGCTCATGAACCACTAGTAGGTTGTAAAATCAAAAGAATGCTTCCTGACTAGCATTTTTTTGTGTGCTTTAAGGAAACAGAAAAAATTATCAGTGTACAATGCATGTATTAAGGTTAAGTACTGTTACATAAAATTTTGCTTCAGATAAATTTATATGCGTGTATGAGTGGGTACTGCATTGGATTTAAAATGTTTCTTACTGTAGGTTGTGGTCAAAAAAGTTTGAAAGCCATTTCCCAAGAAATATTCTTGCACATGTGCACAGAGACATTTACAAGGATAGTCACAGAAGCACTCTGTGCAAAGTGAAAACCTGGAAATCTAAATGTCTATCAGTAGGGGACTGGATAAATAAAATGTGGTATATTCATAACTCCATACAGAAGTTAGAATGAATATTCTATATATCAATATGGATAAATCATAAAAACATGTTGAGTATAAAAACAAGATGCAGAAATGAAACAGTATGATGTCATTTATGTAAGTTTTTTAAAAGCCTAAAATGATTCTAATTATAATTCATGGATACGTATATGTAGTAAAATGGTAAAAACATGGACAGAAAGGATACAACCAACTTCTATTGTAACTATGGAATTCCTCTACAGAATGAGGGAGGGGAATTGAATTGGGAAGGGCATAAATGGTACTTCCATTGCATTAGAAATGTTTCTGTTTCTTTCATTTTAAAACATAAATTTAAAAAAAAAAGTTATAATATTTATTAGTTCTGAGTGACAAGTACATAGATTATTTTATTATTATCTATATTTTCCTGGATTTTAATTTTTTTTCCAAATTAAAACAAAAAAATCCTTTCCCTTAATTCCCTAGCCCCAACAGCTGCCTTACAAAATACTGAGAGAAACCAAAAAGGAAATAATTATAGATAACACAAACAGTCTAAAAACAACTAGGTGTTCAAAGTGTCTCTAATTCTAAGAGCAAACCTTTCAGCTCCAAAAAGCAACAGAGACAGTTTTCTGCTCCAGCCATTTCTCTGCCTCTCTTCCCCTATCTTCTTTTCCTACACCCCAGGCACTGGCCAATCTGTCAATTTTGAGATAACCCCCAAGAGGGTTAAACTCTTCCTTATGAAAACTCAAAAAGGTTTGAATTCTGAAAACCTACCTTCACCTTGAGCACTAACAAATGACTAAATTCTAGGATGTTCTCAACAATAACCACAATTCTGCAGTTCATAAGGCTTTTCCCCACAGTTTTATTTGATTCTCAAAATAACCCTGTGAGGTTGATATTACTAGTACCCACATTTACAGATGAAGCTGATGCCCCAAGCGGCTAATTACTAGCCAGAGGTCACAGGTCAATGACACAGTTTGGTGTACAACCTCTCAGCTCCGGAACCTAATCACCCTGAAGTGCCCTTGTGTGATGACTATATTTCAACCATACTATAATGAACCCAAGCAAACAGGAGGGGTTGTTCACAACACATGAGCTATTTCAATCTAACCCCTTTCCTTCATTCTCCTATCCCTGATCTTTTTCTCCTCTATTCTTCCTGACAGGCAGCCAAGAAAAAGAACGCTGCCACTATTAACTCTTCCCTTCCCTGTATCCACTCATGTTTCTTTTTCCTTTGGCTGAACAAGCAAAAAAGGGAACAAGTATGAACACAGAGATCCATGCACCAAAGAGAAAGGACATTCCAAGGCTCTAGCCTTAAGTCTCCTTCCATCTTCCAAGAGTCAGTGAGCAGGAAAACACCACAAAAAGGCCTAGGCTACCACTCTTTATCAGTACTAAAAAAGGTCCTTTATGGAAGGGCTTTAATTAACAAAAAAATATAAAAGTACCAGTTTTTTAATCGGTCCCGGGCTTCCAACTGGGCTCCCACTTCAAAGCTGATTCCTCGTCTGTTAGGTGGATGCTTTGTCATTTTCAGTCATCAACGGGGCTGCCTTTATTCTCCTGAAAAAGCCAATTAAATATTTATGAAACTTAGGCAAAGTCTGCCCACAGTGTAGCATCACTCACTACTCATAAGAGACAAACAGGCATTATTCAAAACACAAAGCTCCACGAAACCTTGCCACTGCCCTCTTTCACTCTCTCATTCTAACACAGGCATGCCTTCCACTGGTTCCTCCTTGTCTATTATTCAGCATTCTGCAGTCTCTGGATTTGTGAGGAGGCCCTGCCTCAACACTGCTTACCAAAGACTCATCTGTAAGAGACCCCCTCTGAACTTCAAAAACAATTACTCGCAGGGTCAAATTCAATCATTTACTAATGCTTTCAACAAATATTTACTGAGAACCTATTTAAGGTCCAGCATTAGGGAAACAGTCAAGACCAAAAGAGACACAGTTCCTGCCCTCATGAAGCCTTCAGTCTACCAGGGGAAGACAAAAATTTAGCCAGTAAACAGATAAATGAAATAACTGCAAGATGTAATTGCTACTTGAAGGAAGCAAACAAAAGCTGAGAGAATCACTGATACCTGGCTCTACTTTAGGAAGACTGGACAAGAAAGATTTATATTTTCTTTGATCCATTTATATTTTCTACTTCTTCTTAATTCCGAAAATTTATATTTTCCTAAGTAATTATCCATTTCATCCAGTTTTTTTCTTTTGTTAGCATAGAATAGTACAAAATATTCTAACTCCTTTCACTGCTTTTTTTTCTTCCTTTTTTTAATTTTTTTTTTCATTGCTTTTGAATCTTAAGTCATCTCCCCACTCTCAATCCTATCTTGTGTATTTGTGCTCACCTCTTTTTTTTCTTTATCAAGCCCTTGGGAACTGGAATTGGTAGTGATTTTCTAAATGAGTAAAACCAATCTATGTGATCAGAATTGAACAGTAAAGCTATTTTGTTTTTAAGGAAAAAAAAAATGTATTAAATGAGGCATTTACCTGAAAAGTGGCCCACACAAAAGACCAGTACCTGGGATCACTGAGGTAATCTGTGAAGGAACAAATGCAATCAAAGGGGCTAGTGGTGATTCTGATGGAGATATAGCCCCTCTGAGTTCTTGGAGCACTCAAGCAGGCCACCTCATACAGCAGGCTACCCCAGACTAATTTCTCCATCTCTCCCACTAAACTCTGGATTTTGACAGCGTGGACTGCCCAAGCAATGCCAGAGCATAGCCAGGGCAACACCTGACACATACGAGGAGCAGTGTTTGCAATGAATGAATGCAGAAAAATCACAAACGTGGGTCATTATATCTGATGTGTAATAGCATCACATCTTATAAAAAATTTGCCTGCAATATTTACGTGAAAAAGAAAGATGTAAAATTACACCACTCTGAGCTCACATTAAAATTCACATGCATTAAAAAAAAAAAAAAAAAAAAGGCAATAGGTAAGTGGAAACTTTGGTGAAGGGTAAAACAGTACACAATACTGGAGAAGTCAGCACAGCCTGACCAAGGCAAGGTCATGGAAGCTTCACAGGCACATCCAAACTCCCTGAGGGACCAAATTACTGGGTGGAGGGCTAGGGACCATGGTCTTGGGGGACATCTAGCTCAAATGGCATAACATAGTTTATAAAGAAAATGTTCTACATCCTACTTTGGTGAGTAGTGTCTGGGGTCTTAAAAGCTTGTGAGCGACCATCTAAGATACTCCACTGGTCCCACCCCGTCTGGAGCAAGGGAGAATGAAGAAAACCAAAAACATAAGGGAAAGATTAGGTCCAAAGGACTAACGGACCACAACTACCACAGCCTCCACCAGACTGAGTCCAGCACAAGTAGATGGTGCCCAGCTACCACCACCGACTGCTCTGACAGGGATCAAAATAGAGGGTCATTATGCTGAGTGAAGTAAGTCAATCACAAAAGGACAAATATTGTATGAGACCTCTATTGTAAAAACCCATGAAGAAGTTCACACACAAAACGTAACAATCTTTGTTGGTT
>NW_004443944.1:28321018-28347983 GCF_000243295.1 Trichechus manatus latirostris
AAGGTCGAGAAGGGAGAGGGTTGACATGTCGTGGGGTTGTTAACCAATGTCATAAAACAATATGTGTACTACCGTTTCATGAGAAACTATTTGTTCTGTAAACCTTCACGTGAAGGTAGAACAAAATTCTAACCCACAAAAAAAAGACCAGATTTACTGGTCTGACAGATACTGGAGAAACTGAGAGTATGGTCCCTGGACACCCTTTTAACTCAGTCCTGAACTCACTCCTGAGGTTCACTCTTTAGCCAAAGATTAGATAGGCCCATAAAACAAAATGAGACTAAATGGGCACATTAGCCCAGGGGCAAGGATGAGAAGGCAGGAGAGGACAGGAAAGCTGGTAATGGGGAACCCAAGGTCGAGAAGGAGAGAGTGTTGACATGTCTTGGGGTTGGCAACCAATGTCACAAAACAAAATGTATATTAACTGCTTAATTAGAAACTAATGTGCTCTGTAAACCTTCATCTAAAGTACAATTTTAAAAAAAAAGGCAAAAAACAGGTCGTAGACAATCCTTAAGAAGCCATGGTGTTACAGTGGTTAAGCACTGGTCTGCTAACTGAAAGGTCAGTCGTTAGAATTCAACAGCTGCTCTGAGGGAGAAAGATGTGGCAGTCTGCTTCTGTAAAGATTACAGCCTTGGAAACCCTATGGAGCAGTTCTACCCTATCCTACAGGGTCACTGTGAGTCGGAATCGATTTGATAGCAATGAGGTTTTTTAGTTAATTGTTAAACATATAAAGTTTTTCACAATGGAAATTTTCCACAAGGAAAAAAAAATGTAATGGATGAGTTATCCATTAAACCTCCCATTCTGAGAAGCTGATATTGGGGAGCATACAAAGCAAATCAAAATGAGGCAGGAATGGTAGACAGTTATAATCAAGGAAGCTGAAAACTAATAAACTGAAAAGCTATGTGAGCAGGAGTGTTTTATCTACACGGATGCTAGGAAAGGAAGACTGAAAACAGATTTGACTGGTTTATCTACCGCACTCCAGGAAAATGAGACAACAAATGTGACAGGTAAATACAATCCAATCAACAGAAAAGTCTTCACTTTGGTTTGCCTGAAATACCATGTCAAATTATCTACCTTTTTATCTCTCTCTGACTTCATGTACACCAAGTAATATCCTGAATAATGTTTTGGCATCCCAGATTATATAAAAAGGTGATACCCAACAAAAAGGCAAAATAAAATTGAACACGCACTGAGCTGCTATTACTTGTCAGGCTCCATGCAGGAGGACAGCCCACTTTTACACAGGCAGCATAATGTAATGGAGTTAAAAGCTTGGGCTTGAATCCCAAACTCCACCCCTTATTAGCTGAATGTACTTGGACAAGTTATTTAACCCCTCTGATTTCCTCTCATAAAATGGGGATGGTGATGATAACAGTACCTATGTCCAAGGAGTGGGTGTGAGGATTAAACGAGATAATCCACGTAAAGAGTTTAGCACAAGGCTATATAGCGCTAAAACCTAACACAAAACCCACTGACGTCGAGTCGATTCCAACTAATAGCGACCCCATAGGGTTTCCAAGGCTGTAAATCTATGGAAGCAGACTGCCACATATTTCTCCCATGGCGCAGCTGGTGGTTTTGAACCTCCAACCTTTCAGTTAGCAGTTGAACGCTCTAACCACCGCACCACCAGCACTAACCACCGCACCACCAGCACTAAGGACTATAGAATTAGTAACTATTATTAAGTGTATTATCACAAATTAGGAAATCAGGCTTAAATTAGTCTAGCTCAGGTTCAGCTACTAAGTGACAGGCCTGAGAAAAAAAGCCCAGATCTGATGGGTTTTGGAATCACTTCTTTCCACCACACACCTTCCCTCTCCCCTCTCTCCCACCCCACACCCTAGGAAGCCTTACAATCAAAACACTGGAATGAGGGAGCAAAGCAATAAATGAATGAATATGAGCAAAGTATTCCCAATGGCTCAAGAAAAACAATTCCTCTTTACGCTGAACTGTCAAAAAAGTGCTTCTTAATCATCAACTAAAAGCCATTTATTTCACTGTAATTCTAACCCACCCGTTTGAAGTTTCATTCTCTGTTATCACACAGAACAGGAGAAAGGCTGATGGGGCTTTCATGTCCCATCACCAGTCCTCCCTCCACCCCTATGAGGTGACTGGGTTTGTTTTTAAATTTCATACCAATTCTTTCAACAAACCATTAGTGAGTACTTGCCATCAGTAAGGCACTGTCCTGGAAATTAGGGATAAGAAATCCAACTCAGTCCCTGCTCCAGTCCATTCAGACACAAATACTCGGACAAATGACCAAGCACTAACAAAGGGCAAAAGCGAGGGGCACCAGAGAAATCATCTGAAAGTCTCAATTTAATTTGAAGACATCTACCAAAGAATTTTAAAAAAAAAAAAAAAGGAAGATTTCAAGACAGAAGCAGGACCTTCCAAAAACATATTACATAAGAAGTACATTTTTACTTCTTGTGTTGAGTTTTAAAGGCAAATCATTTTTGTGAAGACACAAGAGTGCTAACATTCTGTAGCCTTTAACCGATCTATCCTTGAGGACCTTAGCTTTTCCTTCCAAAAATTTCCAGCTTCCAGAATAAGAAGAAAGTGAGTATGTTCAGTAACGACACAAGGAAAAATTGACTAAAAGAAAAAAAATCTAATGCAATCTGCATTTATGTAGGATAAATAAAGACCTTGGCAGGACACCAAAATTATACCTTTACATTCAAATTTACCTACAATGGGAGTTCACTGCTACACAGGAGACAGAGCCTAGTTTATTTTGTTTAAAAAAAAAAAAGTATTCCCGGTTAACGGCCTGATTCAAGACAACGAAAGCTTTAAATGCACACTGTGTAGTATGTTTAAAAGGTACTTTCACAAATGACAAACTGGGAGAAATTAACTGCAACACATATGACAAAAAGCTAACTTCCTTTATTAACAAAGGGTTCATACAAACCAAGAACAAAAAAGGCAAACCACTCACAAATGGACAAAGTGTAAGAACTGGAAAATTACCTGGGGGCAGCGGGGGTAAAAGGTCTAATAAACATGTGATATTATATCCACATAACCTCATCCTAAATTAAAAGAAATACAAATCAAAATAACATTTTTTTTTTTTTTTTTTTTACTTTTCAGACTGGCAAAAAAACTTAGAGGATACCCAGTGAGGAGAAAGGCACATGCGCATACCCTGTTGGCAGAAGCATAAATTGGAAAAGCCTTTCTAGAGGCAACTGCACATTATCTACAGAAATGTATACATCCTTTGACCCAGAAGTCCCACTGCCAGGAACTTATTCTACAGGTACACCTTCAAAGTTTGCCAAATTATCTTTCAGGATGATCCATGCAGCTTTGCAATTTCTGCAGCAAAAACTGAGAACAAATCAAAGTGTCCATTAAGAGAGGCCTAGTTAAATGAATTATGGTTCATCTATACAATAGGATACTGTACAGCTATTAAAAGGAATAATGGCAATCGGTACATGCTGATATGGAGCCGTCTGCAAGAAACATTAAGCAAAAAACATGGTACAGAAGCACATGTACGGTAGTATCCCTTTCATGTGAACAAACAAGCACAAACATAAATATAGGCATAGATATATTACAGCATAAGCATAAAATTATTTCTTGGAAGGAACTGAGAAACTCTTTAGGTAGTTCTTTTAGTAAGAGTAACAGGGCATGAAAGATTGGACTGGACTGTGGGACATAAAATGATACTCATGAAGCGTGTGCTTCTTAGCTCAAGTTGATACATGAGACTAAATGGGCAGCTTCTTTCCAGAGGTGAGATGACAAGGCAGAGAGGGTTAGGAACTGGCTGAATGGACATGGGGAATCAGGGGTGGAAAGGAGGAGTGTGCTGTTACAGTACAGGGAGAGCAATTAGGGTCACATAATAATGTATGTATAAATTTTTGTATGACAAACTAACTTGAAATGTAGACTTTCACTTAAACTACAATAATACAAAAAGAAAAATAAATAAAATTTTAAAAAGGAAGTGTTAAAAAAATTTTTAAAAAAAGTAACGGGATAAGAATTTAACTTTTCATTTTTTTACCTTTCTATACTGTTAAAATTTTATGAATGTATTCCCTTTTTTTAAATTGTCAACAGGGATTATCTAGGTAGTACAATTTTTAATTTTTTATTACTTCTTTATGTTTCCTCATATTTTTAAAAAATATTATTTAAAAATACAAAAGTCCTTTCATCTTTATCTTACTGGATCATCACAACTGCCAGATGACATACTTAAGAAGTGTAACATTCCCATGGTACAGAAAAGAAACTGCAGTTCAGAGGGCTAGTGGCTTCCAAGATCCTCCAAGACAGGAGGCGTCCCTCTCATCAGAGGAAACGGGATTTACTCACAGGTTGACAAACCACTTCTCGAAGGTCCATGTTCTCTCCCGCTTTTTCCCCTACAAAAGTCCTGCTATGCTTACATTCATGCCTTCAGATATAAACATAATCTGAATACCGGAAAGTAAAGTGAATGGACAATGTTCAAAATGTTGTGTAAGAATGATCACACCATTATATAACAAGCAGAAATATTTAATTTTTCAGAAAGGACAAAATCCAACATTGGCCCAGCTGCGGGTAAACTGGACACTTGAACACTGCCTAGAGCTCTGACTATGGCCATCTTTTTATACCTCAATCTAGAAGAAAAGAACAAGCCGTAAAATTGCTTATACACTTGAACTCCAGTAATTTCAATCTGAAGAATACAACCCAAGATAAAAACAAACCATTTGTGAAAACAAGGAAAAAAAAAAAAACAGTACTTACTAGATAGTAGACATGTGTTAAATCTGGTGAAGGGAAAGGCAATACACAATATGGGGGAAGTCAGTACAACATGACCAATGCACATGAAGACACTGAGGGGTACACAAGAATAAAGGACAATTATGGTAACTACTCTACCATATACACAATTCTGCAACAACATAATAACAAGCAATAATTTGTAAGCGGTTACATAGGCAGATAAGTATGCTATATAGATGGGGAAGGGCATTTGGGAGGGCATGTGAGTACATACATGGGTATAGTTCTGGGTATTTATAGATATTTGTATGTGCTGCATGTATATTTATATTATATAACAGAGCACATAGAGGGCACAGCTATGGAAACTTCTTAGACATATCCAAACACCTTGTGGGACTGAGTTACTGGGCTTTGAAGGCTAAGGACCATAGTCTCGGGGGACATCTCGGTCAACTGGCATAACAGTTCATAAAGATAATGTTCTACATCTTAATGTGGTGAGTAGCATCTGGGGTCTTAAAAGCTTGCGAGTGGCCATCTAAGATACAACTATTGGTCTCTTAACATCTGGAGCAAAGGAGAGTGAAGGAAACCGAAGACTCAAGGAAACAATTAGTCCAAAGGACTAATGGCCCACACATACCACAGCCTCCTGTAGCCTGACACCAGAAGAACTAGATGGTACCTGACTACCCTATCGACCACTCTGACCAGGGACACGATAAGGTCCCAGTTAGAATCGGAGAAAAAAGTAGAACAAACCTCAAATTCATTTAAAAAAAAAAAAACAGACTTACTGGAATGACAGACACTAGAGGAACCCCGGAGACTACCGCCTTAAGACACCCTTTTAATCTGGAACTGAAGCCACTCCCAGAGGTCACCTTTCAGCCAAATAATAGATTGGCCTATAAAATAAAAAATAACACCATGAGGAATGTGATCCTTAGAACAATCAACTATACGAGACCAAACTTAAAACATGTGGCCAAAAGCAAAGATGAGAAGGCAAAGGGGGCAGGGAAACTGGAGGGATGGAAAACAGGGAAGCCAGGGTGGAAATGGGAAGAGTGCTGACACACTGTGGGGACAGAAACCAATGTCACAGAACAATATGTGTATGAATTGTTGAATGGAATGCTGTGTAAACTTTCAATTAAAGTACTTAAAATGTTAAAAATAAATACTTTGTGAAAACAAGAAAAAAAACAATAGCTCTTTACATGATCCTGGGAAAACCAGATATAGTTCACATGTTTAAGAACAAGAGAATATTTAAGCAAAATTTAGTATAGTAAGACTATACTGTAAGCTCTATTAGGAAAAGGAATTATTGGAGCTTGACAGCTGCCTCATAAATAAAATAAAGAATGCTACTAAAATGACAATATGAACTAACCTTACAAAAAGGAGTAGATAAAATACTCTTATGCACACTGACAAGACCTACATAAAAAATTTACAGTAGTAAGAATAGCTAACCCTATATAAATTAACTTAATTCTTGCAACCCAAGAGGTAAGTACTATTATTAATCCCCATTGTAAAGATGAGGAAAGAGATGAACAAAAGTTAAGGACACCCAAGGACACCCATAAAGTAATGATCTAGGTCAGGATTTGAATCTAGGCCCTATGGCTCCTCTGTCCAGGTTCTTAACTGCTACCCCATTCTTATTTATAATAAGCTACATCTTTGAGTTCTCTTTCTTCATTCATCAAATGGGGATAATGGCCTCTAACTTGGGTGCTATGAGGATTAGATGAGAAAAGGTTTGCAAAGCCCCTATTAAAATGTCTAGCATAAAGTAGGTACTCAATAAATGGTGGCAGAATTGTCTGAATTCACTATACATTTACGGTTAATAATGTATTCACAAGGACTCTGGATTTTATTTTGGGAGAGGTGAAAGAGTAATATCGCCATAGCAACTGGAGGTCCTGCCCTCAGGAATCCCATTGTGGTCTGGGAGAAAGGAGTGAGGGTCAAACTAAAAAAGAATTGAAAGTGATAGATGATATGGGAAAAGATCTTTCAATGAGTTAGCTCTGGGACAGGGTTAGGAGAAAATAAACTCTGAGACACTCAAGGAAAGAACGTCAATCACCAGAAACTACAGAACAGGCTTTGGGATAACCTAATGGTACTTACCACCAGGCTTGCATTCAACCTCCATTAAAGGGTGATCGTGCCTTTTAAACTCAAGGCAGCACCTTTTCAATTGAGGGACATTTCAAGTGAAAGATCAGCTTAAATCTTTATGACCCCTTCATTTAATAAATATTTATTGAGTGTTTGCTGTGTGCCAGGTGCTGGGGATAGATAGAGCGAGGACAAGACACTCCTTAACCCTATTCTCTAGTAGGTAAGGCAGGCAATAAACAAGATAAACACACACAAAAGGATAATTTCTAACAGTGATAAGTACTGTGGAAAAAAAACAACAACAAAATAATGTGAACCAGTGACACTGGAGGAACAGTTTATATAAGGCTGTCACATCAAATGGTCTCTCTGAGGAGCTGGTATCAGCGGAGAGACCTAAATGCCAAGAAGACAACCATGTGAAGATCTGAGGGAAGAGAATTCTAGGCAGAAGAACAGCCTAGAAGCAAAGAGCGTCAGGCAGGAATGAGGTTTCCTCAAGAGAGCCTTGAGCCCAAGTGGTGGAGACTCTCCCTGCAGCCCATGCAGATGACCCAAAAGAGCATAAACAATATCAGCATGTCCAGTGTCCTAGATCTCCTGAGAGAAAGCCTCTAAGGGGACTCTTTGCCAAAAGCTCTGCCTCAGAAGAAGGCCAGGAATACTTAAGGATGGGAAGCACAGACAAGCTTTAGAGTTAGACAACAGGGTATCAATTCTGGCTCCACTCATTGTTGACTGAGTAATAAGAAAAATCACTGAGACTCAGTTTGTCCATCTATACAATGGGATTAGTAACTCCTATCTTTTTTGGAGTTGTGAGGAATAAATGAGCTAATGGACATAAAGTGCTTAGCACAGTAAACACTAAATAACATATTCGGGATTGGTGATGGTCATGATGCTATACTAGTACTAGCAAAAAGGACACTGACCAAGGATTACAGTCAATACTCAAAGTATTACAGTTAAAACATTATTATGAAATATTCACAAATAGTATCCAATATGTTAAAGAAGATACTAAAGGGTACAGCTTTAGTCCCAGGGAAACAACAATTTAAAGTAAGGACAAGGACTCTACCACCACTATCCTCAAGAACACAGAAGACTGGATCTAAAACAAAAGGCGCTCTCCCAAGTCATACTAAAGGACCTAAATTAGTTCCTTTTACTTGAAGGAGGAGAGGAGAGAAGGAGAGAAAGAGGGAAGGAGGGAAAGAGGAAAGAAAATATACCCCAAAAACGTCCTTACCCTCTTTCCAGATACTTGAAATGCCTTCTCTAGAGAGCCAAGCTTTTCCTTCCACAATTAAAATTGAGACAGACAGCAAACATGGCTTGAGCTTACTCATTCCAAATGAATGAGAATGTGTGGGTTAATATCAGTGGATCTTCCCAGAAGTAGTGGAAAGGGCCTAGTGCCAGGCTTGGTTCTAAAATATATTTGCTATATGACCTTTGCACATTACTCAACCTTACCGAGCTAATCATCTTACCCTCAAAAGTTCCTTCTCCTTTTCTCCCCTTCACAACTTAAGGCCCCAAGACTGGCCAATGTGCCAAGCTCTATAGAGACATGAGTATCGCCCTCATCTCTTTCCTCTCCCTCCCTTGCCTTAGACTCTCAGTCACCATTTTGTAGCACCTACTTCTAGGTCTCTGCCACTGCCAAGCGTTTGCCTGGTTCAGGCCCCCCTTGGTTCTAATCTCGATTACTGAGTTAGTTCTCATCAGAGCTCCAAACCTCCGGCTACACCCTTCCCAGATACAAATCAATATTGTCTTCTGAGCTGACATCTTTTGAGTGTGTATTTTATGACAGATTTCTATTCTAAGTGCTTTAAATACATCATTTCATTTAGCATCTACCTTATCATAGGTTTGTAATGAGGATGAGAAAACTGAGGTTTAAAGCTAGCAAGCAGTGGGACAAGGAATTGAACCCAGGCAGTCTGACTGGATCAACTACTACACTGTTGCTAATCTTCCACACTACTATGACAGTGATATTTCTAAAATGCAAATTTTATCGTTTGTTTAAAACAGTTCAGTGGCTTCCCTACAGAACAGAGTTCAAGTTACTAAGTGCTACATCAAGACCGTCTGTGAGTTGGCTGTTACCAGACCAGACCAAACCAAATCAGAGGTCTCTAAAGATGGGAATTTAAAAGGAGGGAAGCAGGCAGGCTTAGCAGATGGCCAGCAACTCATAGTTGTTATATGTTGTTCCATGAGTTGTTAGATATAACAACTATAAGCCAGCTCCACAGTTTACCAGATAACCTTGCACAAGTCATTTCCACTCTGACCCTCAGGCTCCTCATCTAAAAAACTGGGATAGTAACAGTACCTACTTCATACAGGTGTTATGAAGATAAAAAATTACTTAGCACAGAGCCTAGCACTTAATAAGCTCTCAAGGATATTACTGCTCTTGCGCCCCACACTCTAGCCACACCCAAACTCCTTGCAGTTCCAACCTTCCGGACTTTTGTACCAACAAGCTGTTTCCTTTGCCTGGACCTTCAGGACTGGGGTCAACCATCAGTACCTCCCAGAAGGGTTTGCTGGACCTAGCGTGAAGGGCTTCCTTCTACATTTCCAGGCCAGGTTTCCACAACCTAGAAATTCTCTCATTGAAGCGTGGCCTGCTCTATGGGCCACAGCATTCATCGCTCTACACTGAAACTGGCTATTTCTGAACTGATTCTCCCATGAGGAGTTCACAACCCCAGCATCTAGCAAGCACAGTGCCTATGCGTGATCGGTCAGATGCTTGTTAAATGATATAACCTCAGCTTCCTCACTGGCAAAATGGGAATAAAAACAGAGACCAGTATCACCCACTTCAAGGGTTGCAGGGATTCAAAATAACCCTGTGGAGGCTCTTTGAAAAGTGCTATCCATGGGTAAACGCAGGAACTGTTATTATTCATTGAGGGCAGGGGGAAGAAGGCAAAGCAGAAGGAATGAGGCACCTGAAGACAGATTTCACCCCTGGGGCCTAAGAAAACCTCTGTTTTTTCTGTCACTGGAGGTTTCAATGTGCAAATGTTGATAGTTCTGGAGTGGATTTTGTGTTGGGGTTTTTTTGTTTTTTTGTTTTTGGGAGAAGGAGGGGGATCATTTTTTAAAACACTCCTAGCTAAGCTGTTCTTACAGGATTCCTTAACTGAGGTATTATTGTATCACAAAGGTAAACTACTTGGAGATGAAATCATCACTCTACCAATGGAGTCTCTAAAGACTTTTTCCTGAATTACAATGTAAAAAACTCCAACCATTTCACTGCCTATGAGCTTTAAAGGCACAAAATATAATAATTAATTTAATTACCTTATTCTTTAACTTTTATTCCCGGCCTTATTATTAATACTAGAAAATGGTTAACATTTACTGAATATTTATCGTGTGCTAAATCCTTGACAAATATCTCATACCCAACAATGCAGAGAAGTTGACAGTATTATCCCTATTTTATAGGGGAGGAAAGGAGGCTTAGATCAAGTAAACAACCTGCCCACAGTCACCCAGCTAGAAGGTGGAAGAGCTGGGATTTAAGAAGCTGGTCTCCCTCCAAAACTCACTACACTTATACCACTTTTAAAAACAAGACCTTTGGGATATTTGAACGTTAACAATATAAAGGGATTACTGTTAAGTTTTAAGGTGTGAAAATGAAAAAAAAAAATTTTTAAACACTCCTTATCTCTTGTAGACACTACTATGTAGTTTTGGATAAAAACTAACAAACAAGGCCCATGGGACGAGGAGAGTTTACAAACATTTTGTGAGAGGAATAAAACAAAAATAATAATGGTAAATATACTCAACTCTTCATAGTTCATCAAGTTTTGATACCCATATAAATTAGGATTTTTTTATTCCCATTTTACAGATTAGGAAATGGAGGGGAAGGTAACATTTGCTGATACTGCCAATGATCCATGTAAAGTGATTACGATGATACTTATGTGAGTAAATAGAGGACCAGACAGATTAAGTAATATGCCATGCTGGAAAAGTCTACTTCCAACATCCATCCAGTAAGAGGGATGAAACATTTAAGCCAAATACGCAAGTTACTCGTGGCCCCAGGAGAGTGGCAGATGCTAGAACTCAAACTTGGACAAGATTCTACCTCCAAATCCTGGGTCCCTGCCACTACATACCATGGAAATGAAAAGTGGCCTCTTTAACTATCTTGCCTTCCTGAATTACAGATGTCTAATTCTCATATACGTCCCTGGGTGATGCAAATGGTAAAGCTCTTGGCTACTAACCAAAAGGTTTCCAGTTCAAATCCACACAAAGGTACTTCAGAAGAAAGGCCTGGTGATCTGCTTCTAAAAGGTCACATCTACGAAAACCCTATGGAGCACAGTTCTACTCTGCAACACAGAGTTGTCACAAGTTGGAATCGACTTGACAGCAACTGATTAATTCTCATATAACCAGTTTTATTCAATTCTCACAACCAATTTCCTACTCATCAAAGCACAATGGACAGTATTGGCCACTCCATGGGGCCAAGGGACAGCCAAGCAGTCCAAACCAGCTGTGCCCAGGAAACTCAAGAAAAGTGGCCTGCACTGGGAGGGTTGGGCTTCTACAATTAAGGGATGTTTGCATGGTCAGGAATAGAATCTGGGGTGTGGTTAGCAAGGCCCTTTACTCCACCATGCTCCAGACCTGTGTTCCAGGCTGCCACATGTTTGATACTGTGACTAAAGTGACTTCTTGAAACCTCTGGGGTAAAAGTAAGGTAGAAACAGAGTATGTAAAAGCATTGGGACTGGAGCAAAAAAATCCCAGACCCTGCCTATTAGCTAAATGACCTTGGACTCAGTTTGTTCATCTGGTAAGTGGTGTTAATAGATCAGTTGTGAGGATTCAATGAGATTCTATAGAGAACTCCAAAAAATGCTAGCCATTATTATTACTGTAAAATGCCTACATTGCCAGGCCAGGTTTCCACAACCTAGAAATCACAAATACTGTGCATTTGTAGAAGCAAGGAAGGCATGTCCATGCACCTACCCCACAGACCTTTTCCATGTAAAAAAAGAGATATTAACGCCTCTTGAAAATTAGGTCTGTATTAGGACAGAGAGCCCAAATAATCATTTAAGATGCTTGAGAGTCACACATAGACCAAGGGAATAGAATTGAAGAGTCCAGAAATAAACCCACACATCTGTGGTCAACAGATTTTTGACAAGGGTGCTAAATCCATTCAATGGGGAAAGAAGAGTCTCTTCAATAAATGGTGCTGGGAAAATTGGATTTCCACATGCAGAAAAATGAAACAGGATTCATGCCTCACACCATACACAAAAGCAAATTCAAAATGGATTAAGGACCTAAATGCACAAACTAAAACCATAAAATTCTTAGAAGAACAAGCAGGGGCAAAGCTGTCAGGCCTAGCTTTCAACAATGGATTATATCTAATAACAAAAGCACAAACAGCAAAAGACAAAATAAATAAATGGGACCTCATAAAAATTAAAAACTTTTGTTCATCAAAAGACTTTACCAAAGAAGTAAGAAGACAAGCTATTGACTGGGAGAATATCTTCGGAAACCGTATATCCGACATGAATCTAATAACCAAAACATGTAAAACTTTGACAACTTAACAACAAAAAGACAAATAACCCAATCATAAAACGGGTAAAGGACTTGAACAGACACTTCAGCAAAGACAACATTCAAATGGCCAGCAAACACGTGAAAATACGCTCAGCATCACTAGCCATCAGAGAGATGCAAATAAAAACCACAAGGAACTACCATTTCACTCCCACCAGGATTAAAAATAAAAAAACAGAAAATAACAAATGTTGGTGAGGATGGGGGGAAGTTGGAATCCTTATCCATTGCTGGTGGGAATGCAAAACAGTACAGCTGTTGTGGAAAACAGTGTGGCAGTTCCTCAAAAACTAAAAATCGAACTATCCTGTAACCCAGCAATTCCACTACTAGGTGTATACCCAAAAGACTTGTAAGTAGAGACTCAAAAAGAGACTTGTACACCAATGTTCACTGCAGCACTATTCACAATAGCCAAAAGGTGGAAACAACCTAAACGTCCATCAGCAGATGAATGGATAAACAAAATGTGGTACATACATACAACGGAATACTACTCAGCCAGTAGAAGAAATGAAGTCTTGATACATGCTACAGTATGGATGGACTTTGAAGACATTATGCTGATTGAAATAAGCCAATCACACAAGGACAAATATTGTATGACCTCACTTATATAAAAAGACGAGGCACAAAGAAAAAAAAAAAAAAGATGCCTAAGAGTTAGCCTTTAAAATTCCAGGATTATGTTCCTGACATGGATGAACTGTCATTGAATAAAACCATCATTTTAAATCCTTCCCGGTCTTTAGCCTCCCTCCATTCATCCCCAAAGTCCACTCATTCAGGCTCCACCTCTCTTTCTTACAACCTCCCTATAGTTACACTTGGTGACTCATACCATACCAGGCTCTTAAAATTTTACAGGATTTCTGCAAGCTCATTATTTCCATTATTTGGCCAAAGAAAGAAAGAAAGGCATGACTGGAGATCTAACCCAAGGTCTCGCAAATCCAAATTCCAGTCAAAGCAGGATTAAAAATTGGGGTTTGAATTTCCATTAGGTGACCCCATGGTTAGTCAGTCAACAACCTGTAAGGGGCAGTCCTTGAGAGAGATAAATACGACAGGGACAACACCTTCCCTTTCTCCAAGCTTAAAATCTAACCAGGAAACAGACTAAGCACACATTTTGGTTTAAAAAATGCTTATCAAGAAAAATGTAAACTTTCCCCATATTACTTCCTAGCAAGATGAGGAAGGGAGAAAAGAAAGAAGATTATATACACTTTTGAACCCTGATTTCTAGACAGTGCCAGCAACTGCCTTTGAGAATAACCAGGTGTTCTCAGAGGACTAATATTGTTCATTGATGAACTTATTTGAAATTGAGATTTCTTATTATTGTCCTCAGGATTTCTTGTCTGGGGTTTTGTGGCTGTGTTCCTAAGAGGAAGAGCACTTGGAAGTAATTGTTAACTGCTGTTTATACTTGGGATGAACTTTCAAATTCCAGATTGGAAGTTTAAGTACCTTTAAAAACCAAGGGAGTCCCTGGGTGGTATAAACAGTAAACGCACTTGGCTACTAACTGGAAGGCACCCAAAGGCACCTCAGAAGAAAGGCCCAGTGATTCACTTCCAAAAAATTTAGCCACTGAAAACCCTATGGAGCACAGTTCTACTCTGACACACATGGGGTAGCCATGAGTCAGAATCTACTCATCAGCAATCAGTTGCTCTGTTTTTTTAAATGCAGGAAGAAGTTACAGTTAGCTGATTCCCTACAGATATGGGATATCTTGGGAGAAAGGGGCTAAAAGCATTAATCTCCCTTTCCCCAAACTCTAGCCAAAGGCAAACTACATGCTTCACCTTTAAATTTCATGCATCTGCCTTGGTAATTCAAATCAAAATAGAATGTTGGGGTGAACAGGCAGGGAAAACATTTTAAAAATAATATCTAATAAGAAAATTTACAAATAAACATGGTCGTATGTGTGCTATAGCCTCCCTCTCAGTGATGGTGAAAATAGCTAACACTGAATGAAGAACTCAAGGAAGACTTTTTTGAGAATTTTAGGCAGTTTTGAATTAAATACAGCATGGCATTGGCAGAGAACATGGAGGCAAAAGAATGCTGAAGTTGGGTTTGAGAACAAGCTGGCTGCTTTGGATAGAAAAGAGACAGTGGCAGAAGTGACGCGGACAAGGGAATGACTGGCAGACTGCCCAAAGGATCACGTGAAGGAAATCATATCTGCTACAACAAGCTCCCAGACATTGGGTTGACAAAGACTCAGAGCAGGTCAGACCTTGGAGATAATCAGCCCTTCATTTTGCAAATGGGGAGAACTAGGCCCAGCAGCATTAAGTCACTTGCCTGAGGTATCTTAGCCAGTGAGTGGAAGAGCTGGGACTAGAGCCAAATACAGATCAAATCAGTTACTGACGAGGATCTGACATTCATGTGACCGATGGTGGGGGGGGGGCAGAGGGGGCACAAAACAGCCTAGTCATTCAGGTTTGTCCTGATTTGGGCCTGGAATAGTATCATAATGGAAAAGGGCCATGACAGGTGACAGTCAGGGAAATAGGTACAGATAACGTAAGACATTTAGAAAGGAAAAACCCAGTCAGACATAGGAATAGATTTAGACGTGTAGGTACAAAAGGAGAAAGGGCACTGCAAGCCATGATCTCCATCAAAGAATGTCATCTTTCCACCAGCATGTGCCTTTCTGGAGCACCCATACAGGGACAACCAGCAGCTTCCATTCAAGTTTCAGGCAACTACTTTTACCCAGGCCTTCCGCAGGCCAATCTACAGAATTCAGAAAACCAAGAAGGACTCCCTGGAAATACCAACACCTGTGACCCTGCTGATTTGTGGTATCTCCAACTCCCTACCCGTGGCAGGCTGACAGGTGAGGAACCAGAGACATGCTGGTGATTATTCTATCAGCTCTGCAGTACTTAGTAGAATAATTCTATGTCAAGAATTATGTTCACACTTAATAAGAACATATTGAAGCACTTAAATTTGTCAATATACATAGAAATGAAGCTCCTGGAAAAGTCTGGGCCACGGTTTAAAAAGCTAACGCAAGATTAACTGTAATTAAGTATTAACAGTCCTCAAAAGGAGACCATGGCCTTGTACAAACTTTAAGGCATGACTGTCTGGATAAAGGGAAAATGGAAAACGGTATCGTAGTATAAGGCCTACCACCATCTTCCTATTTCTACAGAGAAATCTTTCTCTCGTGTGTAGAACCTCACTACTCAAAGCATAGTTCAGCATCATTAGCATTGCCTGGGATGCCACTAGGGCCCTACCTTAAACCTGCAAATCACAATCAGCATTGTAACAAAACCCCACAGGTGATTTGTATGCACAGTCCAGTTTGAGAAGCACTGGTGTTCAGCAACACAGAGATAAACACAGAGAAAAAGTAACAAAGAGGCAAATAAAGAGACAAAGTACCTGTTCATGTTCTGTAGACTATATTTTATTAGGTACTGCTCAGAGGGACCGCCAATATTTTTTCGTGAATTTGCTATTTACTAACGATCACTTGATCGAAACTTGAGATGGATGCATTTCACTTCCTGAAATAACACAACTTAATTCTAGAGCTTTCATGTACAATAAATATAAAACAGCTTAGTTGCTCTGAAAATACAATAATGGTTAATTTTATTCAAGTTCTAACACTCAGTTCAGAGCACTTCTCCACAAGCCCCATTAATTCCTACAGGTTCCTGGGAGTATCATTAAATCCCCCAGCATCCCTAAGAAGCAGGTGCTTGGCAAACATCCAATCTCCAAATAACATTCAGAAGAACTTGGTCCTAAAAATGCAGTATTTTCCTGCCTTGTTCTGCCAGTGCAGCTTCTCAGTTCCCAACTCGCTCCCCCACTGAGGCCTCATACAGCTGCACACTCAAGTACTTCCCAAGAGGGAGAAAGGTCAGAGGTGTCACCATCCCATAAGCACTTGGAATTCCAGCTGTGGAGAAATAAATCTGGTTGGGGGTTCAGGTTGAGAAGCCCTGAGTAAGATCTGGAAAACCAAAAAAAAAAAAAAAAAACCCGTTGCCATTGAGTCGACTCATAGTGACCCTAAAGGACAGAGTAGAACTGCCCCACCACAGGGTTTCGAAAGCACAGCTGGTGGATTCAAACTGCCAACCTCTTGGTTACCAGCTGAGTTCTTAACCACTGCGCCATCAGGGCTCCGAGATCTGGAAAGGGAGAGGGAAATGCAAAAGAAAGAACCTACTGAGAGGCTCTTAAGAGACAAGAGGCAAGATATTTGCAGATTTTAAATTTGCGAGCGTGGGGCAGGTGGTCAGGGGGAAGCTTGGCAGTTTATGTGAGAGCATGACCAGGGAGAGAAAGTATCCATCCCCCACCCCCACCCCTGGAACAAGAACGGAAAGAGTGACCAAGAGATTCCTCCAGTGACCTCTCTTTTTGATAAAAGGAAGAAGTTATGTAGGGAAGAAGCTTATGGGCTGAAAGCAGAACTAGAAAAATCTCTTGAGGTTTTTTCCCAGCAGAAAGATAAACCAAAAAAGAAAACAGTATCCACCTAAACAGAATCTTATAGAAAGCAAGCCACCAGGAGTATTTTAAGAGCCCTGTGGATAACCAAAGAAATGCAAGGGATTCCTTTCCATTTTGAATTCAGCACTGGGGGGCCAGACAGTCCGGACTTGAGGCCACCTCAAGCGGCAAGAGGAAAGAAGGGAAAATCTCTTCAGCCACTCAGTAAGCAAAGCAGTGCTCAAAGGGAGTTAGAAACCAGAAAAATGCCAAGAGATAGGGCAAGCCAAATAAATACACAGAGAGCAGAAAGATAAAGGCTAGGGTACCAAATCCAATCTTCAGGGTCCTCCCTTCAGAGGGAGAATTCAGGAGGTGTGACTATAGGAAGTGTG
Source organism: Trichechus manatus latirostris (assembly GCF_000243295.1). Lineage (NCBI taxonomy): Eukaryota > Metazoa > Chordata > Mammalia > Sirenia > Trichechidae > Trichechus > Trichechus manatus. The sequence continues at coordinate 28,338,520 of NW_004443944.1, forward strand.
CTCAAAAAAAGGGCCACAGAAGCACAAATTAGCATGCTGAAGAAAGATATGCACTGACCAGAAGTAGGAAGAGGAAACAGGGTGCACTCAACCAGACAGGGAGAGCACCTACAAGGAAATCTGGTTCCAAAGAGGGAAGGAAACTGCGGAATAAAAATGTCTTCCTTGGATAGCAGAAGAGCTAAAAAGGGTAGGAAACTGTGGAATGGAGACATGCTCAAGGACCATGGACCAGCGCCCAGGAATGAGGGGACTTATGAAAAAGCTGTGCCCCCAGATTTAAAAAGCATCTATAAGGGAAAAAGGTGCATTTCGTACATTTTGGGAGCACACGAAACTAATACACTCTCAGATACGAAAATAAATAAATCTCCCCAGAAAATAAGGTAGCTTGATTTGGGGAACTCTTGAAAAAGGTGCAAGCCCAAGAATGGAGTAACTGGAAAAGGCAGTGAATTCCTAGATTTTGTGGAACTGGAAATAAGTGCTCCTAAACTTCAAGATTTGGATTTCATTTTCGGCAGACTGTGGACATGAGGTACAGCCTCAGACTTGAAGGGCTGAGGAAAGGAAGTGGTCTCAAAATTTAAACACTCGGAAAGCATGGAGATAGCAATTCTTCCTTGGATTTATAGGAATATAAGAAAGTACCCCAAAACTTTGGATACTGGACCCAGATTTGAGCGATTCATTAACCAGGCGAAGCCGCAAATTTGAAAGGCAGTGCATACACAGATTGCGAGGCTTAAGAATGGGACTGTGCTCCCCGTTTGGGGAGGCTAGGAAAAGGGGGTACACCCTCAGTTTGGGGAAGCTTTGGAAGCAGATAATACCCCAAGGAGGAAGAATAAAAAAGAAGGTACGCTGCCCACATTTTTAAAACTATAAAGGGGGCACTCCTATATTGGGGGTTTGAGAAAGGAGTGTGCTCCCCAGAATAGGATAAGAGTCAATAAAAGAAAACGCGTTCCCAAAGCACAACGCAAGAACAGGGGCTGGCAGTGGGACTCTTACGGGCCGCACGACTCGGGCTAGAACCCTAGCGCTTACCCCCACCCCCAACACGGCCCGCTCCGCGCCCCGGGCCCGCACCCCGCGACCCAGCCCCCTAGGGCGACGCTGATTGGCCGCAGCCGCCGTCACTCCCGCGGGAAGCCCCGGGGATTGGGCACCGCTCGCACGCCCGCCACGCTCTCTGCAGCGGTCACCGGCCTCCCTCCGGGCTGGGCGAGCGGGGCCAAGTGGGGAGTGGGGCTAGGCATGAGACCTGAGCAGCGGTGGCGTCCGTCACCGTCCCCGTCCCCGCCTGCACGGCGCGCGCACGGCGCGGGCCCGAGCCGGCCCCGCCAGCCGGCTTCGCCTCGCCGCGCCTCGCCGCGAGCTCACCTCACAGCCCCGCTCCGGCTGCGCCGCTCCAGGACCAACCGACAGAAGGACTCTGCGTGCTGCGCACCACGTGACCCCGGGGACGCGCCCAGCGTATCCCCCGCCCCCCCCACACGCACCATCGCCACCACCGAGTGACGCAGCGACCCAGCTGCCCCGCCCTCGGCCCCGCCCCACTCGATCACCGTGGCGACGGCTCGCGCGGGCCACGCCCACTGCCCTGACGCGCGGGAACAGGGCCCGGGCCCGGCTACAGAACACGAAGTCCCCGCTCGCGCATAATCACTGAGCTCACACGAAGCCGAGGACTGAACACTATCCATCACCTGTTAATTTTGCCTCCTTAATGCATCTCGAAACCTCCCACTTCTCTCCATCTCAGTGCCACTACTCTGGTCTAGGCCACCATGACTCTCTCCCAGATGACAGTGATCTCCTCGAACCCATTACTTTTTCCCCTTCGAATCCATTCTTCACATACAGACTGGGAGCTTTTCAGAACTCAAAACCTGTATCTCACTGCTCTTTGGATTAAGGTCTAAATCTTCACTGTAGCCTATCTGCCTACCAGGCTTTTCCAAGCCTAGACCTAACCTGCCTCTTATGCAGTCCTCACTCATCCAGCTCCCCCACGTTCTCAGGGCCTTTCAAGTCCGCAAACAAGCCAAGGTTCCTCCCACCCCCTGCTATGCCTCTTTAACTCCTAGGAAGGGATTCCAGTTGCTACTGAGGAGAGGAGCTGTATTTTGCTACTGAGGCCAAAGCCTGAGTTGCAGCCAACCTAGAATGGCCTAAGATGTTTTTCCAGTGGGATTTGAGAAGTTCCAAGGAGAAAGGCTAAACATTAGTCGTTTGTGGGAGCAATAGGCGAGTTTATGTTATATTAGAAAGACAGGGCAGCCAGATTGTGCTTCTTAAAATGTAATCATGTCACTGCCCTGCTTAAAACAACCTATCAGTCTCTCCATCTGTCCCTCCCACCTTGCTCATCCTGTGGCCACACTTTCAGTTTCCATGACTCTTTCCAAGCTCTTTCCAGCCTCTGGGCCACTGCATAGGCTGTTGCTGTTTACAAAACTGCGTCTTCAGCATGCTGATCTCAGTTTAAGTGTCATCTCCTCAGTGAGATCCTCTTTGGCCACATTATCTAGAAGTGCTCCACTGGATCACATGCCTCCCCTGAGGCAATTACCCTTACCTTATTGTTGTTTTCAACAGAGCACTTAACACAATTCATAATTTTTTTTGTCCTTGTTGTTCTCTTGGTTGTGTTTGTATACTTCCCCATTCACTACTGAATTGTCAGAACCTACCAAATAGTAGTTGTTCAATGTGTATCTGTGGAAGGAATGAAAGAAAAGAAAATGTTACTGAAAAAATTTAATAGATTCTTTTCTATGATCTGAGTTGATAGAGGAAGTGCTTTCCAAATCAGGGCTGGAGACTGAAGAGGGCACTTTCAGCTGAGGCAGGCAGGGCAGACAGCAGCCCTCAGGATGAGGTACTGGGAACCAGGGACAAAAGCTCTAGCAATCTGAGGACCAGAACCACCTTCATGAACTGAGACAAGTGCTTAAATACAGGAAGAAAGGACCTTCCCAGGATCCTCTGGGCTTATTACATGAAATTGCTCAAATGCTAGTGGCTGTTGTTGCATAGAGCGCATTTTTTGCCCCACAACTGCAGTAATGCCAAGAATCCTAGACCCTGTAGTCCCACACAGATATAACATCTGGTTCTTCACTGACTTGTCCTGCAAGTATTGAGAGCCAGGGATGAGATGAGTACCAAAGACACAAAGCAGAATTAGATTTAGGCTCTGCTCTGGAAGAGCTCACAGCCTGGTAAAGAAATCATCACTATTTGTAAGTTAGTATTCTTTCTGGCTGTTTCAAGTACAAGCACTAACATTGTCTATCATAAAAAGAGAGAGAGAGAGAAATATATTACAATGATATTGGGGGCTGTCTTAGTCATCTAGTGCTACTATAACAGAAACACTGCAAGTATATGGCTTTAATGAAGAGAAGTTTATTCTCTCAGTCTAGTAGACTACAAGTCCAAATTCAGGGTATCACCTCCAGGGGAAGTCTTTCTCTTTTCTGTCAGCTCTGGAGGAAGGTCCTTTTCATCAATCTTCCCCAATCAAGGAGCTTCTCAGCACAAGGACCCCAAGTCCAAAGGATGTGCTCTGCTCCTGGTGCTGCTTTATTGGTGCTATGAGGTCCCCATGTCTCTCTGCTTGCTTCTCTCTTTATGTCTCAAAAGAGATTGACTTAAGACAAAATCTAATCTTGCAGGTGGAGTCCTGCTCATTAACATACCTGCTGCCAATCCCATCTCATCAGCATCATGGAGATAGGATTTACAACACATAGGGAAATCACATCAGATGACAAAATGGTGGATAATCACACAATACTGGGAATCATGGCCTAGCCAGTCAACAAATATTTTGAGGGGACATAATTCAATCCATGACAGGGGCCCAGAGCGTCAATGAGAGGGCAGGCTTGGCAAACAAATGGACAGGAGGGCAGTTCCAGAGGGCCAAGAAGCAAGAAGTAGCTGCCTCTGCTGCCTCCAGCACCAGACACCACTACTGGGATTCAGGTCTAACATCCCTTCATCTTTGAGTCACTCACTCAAGAGGCAAAGTCCTGGCCAGCAGCTGCTGTTGATTGGCCAATCTCAGGTCACATGAATGAGTCCAGGCTGTCAAGAGAAGAGAGAGACAATTTGCCCTTAAGGGTATCCCCCCCACCCCAAAATGGGAGGAGGGGATCGACAGCGGCCAGGCAAAAATAACCTGATACAGATAGGAATAAAGTATCTTGGGAGCTAAACTCTTTTTGATTAAATGTTTGCCAGCTTCTCCTGACCCAGACACTCACTGGCTGCTAGACAGAGATTTCCAATTTGCTAAGTTCTCATCTGAAACCCAGATCCTACCACTGTCTCCTTAACAGCATCCATTCTCCACCTGAAGAGTTCCCCCAGCATTTCATAAATAGTTGTTCTCAATCTTCCAATTCTTTCCTGGGCAGAGCCTTTCTTTGCACATGATAGGCATTCAGCTAATAGTTGTGAATGAAAGAATGAATGAATAAGTGAATAGCAGCTTCAACTCCAGAGAGCAGACTCTCTCCTCTTAGTTATCTAACTATATCAAAACCATAATCCCAGACTATATAGCTCCAAAATGAAATCCTGTATTCACATAATCTATCCAGTAGCACAAGAGGCATTTAATAACTTCATGGAAGAGTCCCTATCCTCACTAAGCATCAGTTTTCTCTGACTGTAAAATGGAATTATACCTACTCTTACTCACAGAATTGTCAAATTTAAATTAACTAATGGGTGGGAAAATGTGTTGTAAACTGAAAAGCTCTATACAAATGATATTCTCATTGTTTTCTTACTAGATTCATTGTCTAGAGAACTCAAAACACCCCTGGCTAATAAGAAGCAGAACAAAAGCCCTAAAGCCAGATAGAGTATTCAATTAGGGAATTGAGCTTTCTCAATTTCTATCCAGTAAACCTTTATACTCTGTCCTTAAGCAGCCCCAAGGCATTCACAATGAGTCTGTCAAGGGAAAAGGGGGGAAACTAGAGCAGAAAAGTAACCCCCTTAGCTGTGACTCTCAACCCCAGACACCACGAACTCAGAGTATCACCAAGATTGAGCATGGCAGTCCTCAAAGCAGGAACTGCGGTGTGATCTCTGCAGCACCAAGCTGAGTGTGAGAACTCAGGAAGCAGGAAACCACAGTCGCAGTAGCAGATGAGGTCCAACAACCCAGACAAGGCGCCAGGGGCCTGAGAGAAGTGGGCTGAGTCTTGGCCCTGGCCTGAGATCTCTCCAGTCTGGGCATGATGGAAAGTTCCTGCTCTCCAAGTGAGGGGGAGGAGAATTAAGTAGGAATTCCAATATATTTCCAGCATTTTGCAAGATTGTGAGAAGTGGGAAAGAAAGGAGAACAATTTTATTCCTGTCCTAGCCACCGAGAAGAGTGTTAAAATCCACCTGGACCACTTCAAGAACAGGGATTATATGTCCTGTTCTTTTCTCTTGGGAACCCAGTACATAGCACTGTTCTCTGTAATTTAAACGTATCTAATAAATATCTCTTGTGGGTTGAACCTGACTCCATCCATTGCCATCAAGTCAATTCCAACTCATAGAACTACCCCATAGGGTTTCCAACACTGCAGTCTTTACGGAAGCAGACTGCCACATCTTTCAACTGAGAGTAGCTGGTGGATTTGAACCATTGACCTTTGGGTTAGCAGCCAAGCTGCTTTAGTGACTGTACCACCAGGGCTTCTTTTGAAATTCACTCTTGCCCAAAGATAAAAAGAAAGCGGAGGAATTTAGCCCCAGGGATTAAGGGAATGGAGGTTATAAAGGGTAAAACCCTTTGCCGTCTAATCGATTCTGTCTCACAGCGACCCTATAAAGGGTAAAGAGGTCAATTAAATAAAGTCTCTCAATCCAGGAACTCTGCTTCACTCCTCTAACTTTTTGTCATTTCATTTTTAAATAGTGCCGTCACATGGTTCAAATACTAGAAGTTATATAAAAGGTACATAATACAAAATCTTCAAATTCTTGTCCTTTATCGGTCCAGTTTCCAGTTTCTCACTTTCTTATGAATCCTTTCAGGCTTTGTTTATGCATATGTAAGCAAACCTAAATATAGATTCTTATTTTGACCCGTTCATACAAAAGGAAAGGAGCCCTGGTGGTGCAGTGGTTAAACACTTGGCTGCTAACCAAAAGGTCAGCATTTCCAACCCACCAGCTGCTCCGTGGGAGAAAAGACCTGGCAATCTGCTCCTGTAAAGATTACAGTCTTGGAAACCCTAAGGGGCAATTCTATTCTGTTGTATAGAGTTGCTGTGAGTTGGAATTGACTCAACAGCACACAACAACAACATACAAAAGGAAGCACTTACACAATTCTCCACCTTTTTCACTACACGCATTTCACGCATGATACAACACATTTTATACAATGGCATAAAAATAACTTATTTATCTATTTATACTGCTGCGCAGTATTCCTTGTGTGAATGTACTATAATTTGTTTAATCAATTCCTATAGATGGACATTTTGATTGTTCCCAAGCTTTTGTAATTTACATACAATGCTCCACTTACAAACAGACTCCACAAACCTGTAGTATAAATTCCCAGAGATGAAATATCTGGGTCAAAGGATATATGCATTTATAATTTTGATTTTTGTTAGCTGTTGTCAAGTTCCTCTTTCCCCCCACCCCCCAGACTCATGGCAACTCCATGCACAATAGATCAGACCATTATAATCCATAGGACTTTCACAAACTAATTTTGGGAAGTAGATTACCAGAACTTTCTTCCACAGAAATTGCAAATTGTCCTCCATAAGATTCCCCAGATATAACTCTACAGTTATAGAATGCATTACCGTAATTTGCTACCTGTAATAATTAAAACCCTGCAAATTACTTACAGTTTAAGAAATAGAAGTGGTTTCAAGGTTATTCCTATGATGTTATTCTCACTAACTCTCATTCCTGAGTGGGAGAGAAATGAGTAATGTTCCATTTATCCAGCTAGGAATGCACCTAACCTATTACCTATCTTAACTGCCATGACCATGATATGTCACATATGTCAAGGTCATCAACATGTGTATCTTTAAAAGAGGTGTACTGGAAATTGTCTTGAGACCTTGATGTAGGGGAAAATATCCTTAAGACACAAAAAAAGATAAATCATTAAGGAAAATACTATAAATTCGACAATATATAGCCAAAAGGTGGAAATAGCTTAAGTGTCCATCAAGAGATGAATGGATAACATACAATGGGCTATTACTCAGCCATGAAGAGAATGAATTCCTTATACATTTTACAAAATGTATAAGTCACAAAAGGAAAAATATTGTACGAGCCCACTTACGTGAAATATCTACACTAGGAAAGTGTGTAGAGACCAAAGTTTATTAGTGGTTACCAGGGATGGGGGGAAGGAGGGGAAAAGGGGGACATTGAGCTCTGTTAAGAGTGATGGAAAAATTTGCAAATGGGTAATGGTGATGGTTGAATAACATGATAAACATAATGTCACTGAATTGTATATGTGAAGAATGTTGAATGGCAAATATTTTTACACATATATTTACCACAATAAAAAAACACACAAAAAAATATATCTTATCCATGGATATACATACACCCATATAGGGAAATGAGACAGGGAATGGAGACTAAAGAAGAGTAACTAAAAATACAGTGGCCCTTCAGTTTCTGTGTTTCCAAAGTTTATAAACAATGTTGCAATAAGTAATTTGCCTACTGATGGTTATTCACTCTGTTTCTAATTGTTATAAACAATGCTTTAATAAACATCCTTGTACATTAAAAAAAAGAAAGGAAGGAAGGAAGGAGGGAGGGAGGGAGGGAAGCAGGGAGGAAGGGAGGGAGGGAGGAAAGGAAGGAAGGAAGAAAGGAAGGACGAACGATCAAAGGGGATTGTATCAAGGCTAATGATAATTGTATGCCAAGGAACAAAAATACAATTGAGATTATCCGTGTAATTATGGGAACCTGAAGTCCAAAAGTAAAAAGGGAGGGGGTTACATTAATAATTGGTGCTCTACAGCTCAGACCTCTGGATTCTTTCTTGCCTGCGTATTCACTCACTACGACCCAAAAGGTTTCTCCCTCTTCTCTGTTGCCCTGCACTTGTGGACCTGAAATGTCACCTCCTTAACTTCACCCTCAGCGCAGCCCACAGTTCCCCTGAACCTAAAAAATAGCTGATGTCCTGTATAAATTCCAAATTTTGGGCTGTAAATAGGACCACCAAAGGAAGTCACTGAAGAACAATAATGGAGAAACAGGTAGGTCCACAGGTACTCTTACACTTTATTACGGTTTCCCTGCCTTCCCTGCAGTTATGGGTTGAATTGTGTCCCCCCAAAATGTGTTTTAAATCCTAACCTCTGTGCTTGTGGAGGAGCCCTGGTAGCCCAGTGGTTAAAGCAGTCAGCTGCTAATCAAAAGTTCGGCAGTTCAAACCCACCAGCTGCTCCATGGGAGAAAGAGGTGGCAGTCTGTGTCTGTAAAGATTTACAGCCTTGGAAACCCTAGGGGGCAGTTCTACTCTGTTGTATAGGGTCACTATGAATGGAATCCACATGAAGGCGGTGGATTTGGTGTTTGGTTTATGCCTGTGGTTATAATCCCGTTTGGGAATGGCTGTCTTTGTTATGTTAATGAGGCAGGATTAGTGTAGGGTGTATCATGAGTCAATCTCTTTTGAAATATGAAAGAGATTAAACAAGCGAGCAGAGCAGAGATGGGGGAAGAGAGATGTCAAGCCACGTGTAGATCGCCCAGAAGCAGAAACTCAAAGAGACATGGACCTTTCACCAGAGCTGACATAGAAAGCCTTCCCCTAGAGCCGGTACCCTGAATCTGGACTTCTAGCCACCTACACTGTGAGAAACTAAACTTTGTTAAGGCCATCCACTTGTAGTATTTCCGTTATAGTGGCACTAGATAACTAAGACACCTGCCTATATCACTTAGTCCCCAGGTGCTACTTCCAAGCACCTTTCAGGTCTTTATGCTTTTTCCAAAAAGATTTATTTATCACAGGAACTAAATCAACACCTCTTCTCCTCCCACTCACCTTTTATTTTCAGAAGGTATTATGGGAAGTAAACTAGAAGCAGAAACCTCTGCATACCTGCCTAAAGTAGAAATTAAAGGTGCCATAAAAACCCAAAAAATTAAACCTTACAAATAGACAGGAGGGCTGGGTCCTGTCCACTTTGAACTCCCCTTGCCCCAGAAGGCTTCTGTCCTCCCACAATATGCCTTGGAATAAGACCTTTGATCGCAAAAAAAACAGCAAAAAGATGGGGAAATAAAAGTTACATTTATGTTCCCTAAAGATTTTCCAAATATTCCTTTTACCTCTACCCACACACCTACCTTTGCTGTGCTACTCCAAATCTTTATCTCTTCTGGATAAAAAAAAAAAAAAAAAGATAATATTTATTAAACATTTATTA
>NW_004443944.1:28348083-28391265 GCF_000243295.1 Trichechus manatus latirostris
AAAAAAAAAAAAAAAAGATAATATTTATTAAACATTTATTATATGTCAGGCACTGTCCTAAGCACTTTTCATGCATTATTTCATTTAATATTCACCCTTGAAAAGAGGTATTATTTATTATCACCATTCAGCAGTTGAAGAAATGGAGGCCCAGAGAAGCTAAGTGGCTTGTCTAAAGTCACATTGCTAAGAACAATTTGAGCCCAGACAGTTTAACTCCAGATCTCATGTTCATTAATCGTAAACTAACCAATTTCTTAAAGGAGCCCTGGTGATGCAGTGGTTAAATTGCTCAGCTGCTAACCAGAAAGTCAGTATTTTGAACCCTCCGCAGGAGGAAAGTTGTGGCAGTCTGCTCCTTTAAAGACTTGCTGCCTTGGAAACCCTGTGGGGCAGTTCTGCTCTTTTCTGTATAGTTGCTATGAGTCGGAATCAACTTGTTGGCAATGGCTTTGTTTTTTTTTTTTTTTAAACCAAATTCTCAGTAGAGCCTCCCCTAGTTCCTCTGCCTCTAATCTCTCCAATCTGGCCTGTTCTCCAAACTATTCAAATCACCATTCTAACATAATGCTAATAATAAGCAGTGATCCTTTAAAAACAAGTCAGATCCTTCACTCTTCTGCACAAAACCCTCTAGTGGTATTTCCTCCCTAAGAGAAGGAAAAATCCAAAGGCTTTGCTGTGGCTGACAAAGCCCTTCTTGATCTGCTGTTCCTCAGCTCTCTTCTCTTTGCTTTGCTCACTCTGCTCCAGCTACACTGGCTTCCTTGCTTTCCTTGAATACTCTAAGCACACTTCTACATAGGGTTTTTGTACTCGCTGTTCCTTCTGCCTGGAAAGATCTACCCCCAGATACCCTTGTGACTGAACCCCTCACTTCTTCCTCGTCTCTTTTTTATTAAACGTTATTTATTTAGTGTCATTGTAGAAGTTTTCCCTGCCACTCTAAATAAAATAGTGTCTATCTCATCTCTGTTCACTTTATCCTCATTTATTTTTCTTCAGGGTACTTATCAATATCTGGTATATTATATATTTATTTTTCTGTTAATAACCTATTTCATACCCCTAGAATATAAACTTCTTAAGGGTGGGACTTTGTTTTGTTTATTACTATGTCCCCAGTGCTTGGGATAATGCCTAGTATGCAACAGGTGCTTAATAAATATTTTTGCATGAATGATAATGGTACCAAACAATAATATTTTGTAGTGTTTCTTCCATAGGGCCGCTATGGGTTGGAATCAGCTCGACGGCAACTGGTTTGTTTGGTTTGTCCTTTATGCCAGGCACTCTAAGTACTTTATATATGTATTTTCTCATTTAATCTTTATGCCAGCCTTATGAAAGTTAACAATCCTTTTAATGTGATATCCCCTGTCCAAAACTTTTCAGTGGCCTAAAATCAACTTGCTCTCCAAGAAAAAATAAAAGGCTTGGTTTTAAGTATTTATAGATACCCATGGTGTAAATATTCATACTGTGGCTAATTTCAAGCTACCAACATGATATCAACTAGCTTACAAAATTCATAGATATTTAATAATTGGCTCATGAGTCAGAATGAGCCAACTCCACCATACCAGTGCTACTGTCATTAGCAGAGCATAGAAGATCAATCACAAATTAGCCCTTATCTACCTTTCCAGTGGAATCTGCCACTCTCCAACCCACCAATGCAGCCCACATTCAAGTCATACATAATTTCTATCTGTGTGAAAACATGTCCTGCTTGTCTACACTTCATTGTCTCTGGGCAATATGCCTTATTTCTGGGAAATTCTTCCATCCTTCCTTTGTCTGGCTCTGAACTGATGCAACTCCAAAGCAACCTCAGTCAATTCAACAAATAATTGTTAAAAAATCACCACATTCCAGGCAGTATGCTAGGAGTCTAAGGGGATAGAGAGAAACAAGAAGCAGTCCATGTTCTCAGAGTAGTATGCAATCTGGTGGTGAAGGCAAACATGTAAGAAACTAAATTGCATCACGGTCTAACAAGAGCAGTAATAGCATCTGAGACAAGGTTAGGGACTGATTGAAACTAACAAGGATGGGCAGAATCAAGGCAGACTTCCTAGAGGCTTTAAGGATAGACTTTTTCTAGGCAGGGATAGAGGTAATTGGAGACTTATGGAATAGAATAAGAAAGTGAGGTGAGAGATGATAAGGTTTTCTTGGACTCCTGAAATGGAGATACTGTTGTGTCCTCTGTATGCCCAAAACTCACAGTGGGGAAACTCAATGGCACTCTATTAGAACAGAATCTCCAATTGGCAAGTGGTCAAAATCTACAAATAGATCACAAACCTGGGGGAAACATAAGTCAACATTTTGAGAAATGTTTGCCAAATTTTATACCTGTTGGTTATCATCAAATCATGGCCAACAAACTAGGTCTTCTGTTGATCAAAGAATGCCACAGACCTGTTTCAATCAGTACAAACATTAGAAAATGTAGCTAAAATCATTGGAAATGACAGAGTGATGTTGGTGGTATGTGGAGAAAAGTACACATAATAAATACATATGTAAATATAATAAAATAAATAGATAAAATAAAATTAACACTGTTTGTCAGCCACTGATTTACACTCTTTACTTGTATTAACTCATTTAACTTACACCACAATTTTATAAAGGAGATTCTATTATTACCCCCATTTCAGAGATGGGAAAATGGAGACTTATGAGAGATTACATATCTTGCTCAATGTCATAGTCATACAGCAGAGTGCTGGAGCCAGCTTGTACTGGCTTGTAAGAGTCAATTGTTAAATATTCAGGAAATATTTGAGCAAGTTGTTAAATTATTGGTAGCTTTAAACAGGCCGTGTTGTTGTGTGCCATCAAATCGATTCCAACTCATAGCAACCCTATATGACAAAGTAGAACTGCCCCATACAGCTTCCTAGGCTGCGATTTCTATGGGAGCAATTGCCAGGTCTTTTCTCCTGTGGAGTAGCTTGTGGGTTTGAACTGCTGAGGGCTTTAACCATTGCACCACCAGGGCTCCTAAACAGGCCATAAACAAAAAAGCAAACCCATTGCCATCGAGTTGATTCCAACTCATAGCAATCCAATAGGACAGAGGGTTTCCCAGGAGTGGCTGGTGGATTCAAACTGCTGATTTTTTGGTTAGCAGCAGAGTTCCTTAACCACTGTGCAACCAGAGCTCCAAATAGGCCATAGTGGGAATATTTATGCTATGGATATCAACCAACACTACAAATCAGGCTTTTTTCTTTTTGGAGAGCAGGTTTACCAGCACAACACTGGTAGTGAGTCATAGTTAATAACTGGTAAGCAGTTAGGGTATTTGTCATTCAACAACTATTTACTGAGCTCCTATAAAGTTTCAGATACTGTTCCGGGCCCTGGGAATACAACAATGAACAAAATAAACAAAAATCCTGCCTTCATGGAGCTTATACTCTAATGGTAGGAGACAGACATCAAGCAAATGCATAAGAAATATATATAGTATGTCAGAAGACAAATGCTATGGAGGAAAAATAACAGTAGGAAAGAGGAATAAGAAATTAATGAGAGTTACAATTATAAACAGATGGTCAGGGACGGTCTCACAAGAAGGTAAGATCTGATCAATGACCTTAAGGAAATTGGAGGGCGTAAGACCTACAGATACCTTGGAGAAGAGTGTTCTAGGTAAAGCTTCATCAAGCACCAAGACTATGAGGCATAAAGGTTCCTTGGGTATTTAAGGAACTCTGCTGAGGCCAGCTGACTGGAGTAGATAGTGTAAGAGGGAGTCTGCAAGGGAGAATGTGATGAGTATACTTAGGTACTACTCTTTCATTAAACAATGAGGTCATGGCATACATAGCTGGATGAATTATAAATTATTAGCAATAATAATAGCTCACATTTATTGAATGTTTACCATGTGTCAGATACTGTGATAAATGCTTCACATACATTATTTTATTTATTCCTCCCCCTATTATTTTACTTAGTCCTCAGAGCTGTCTGTGAGGCTGAGGAACATGATATTTAACTGAGGGTTTAAGTAAATTGCACAGAATTACAATATGTAGGAGAACTGATTAGAACCTATGTCTGTTCCTGCTTGCTGTATACCCTTTTCTTTTGAGTCCACAGAGAGTTAGTTTGAATGAAGGAGTTTCAAAGCAATTGTAAGGCAACAGTGGGGTGGGATTAGGCATATGAGTGTGATTGGGTATAGCGTTATGAAAACAAAATCCCATAGGCCTTAAGAAAGACATTAAGAATCAACTAGAATGGTGGTGGAATAATGTAGAAAAGGATAATGCTAATGGTTGCACATGGTAACATAATTAATGTCACTAAATTGTACATGTAAAAATTGTTGAACTGGCAAATGTTTTGTTACATAGATTTTTAACACAGTTTAAAAAAAAATCAACTGGAGGAATTATTTCAACTGAGGATAACAGGAAAAGATGCATCTAGAAGGTAACATTTGAACTAGACTTTGAAGGATAAATATCAGATCCTTATGTATCAACCCAGGTCTCCCAAGGAGATAGAAACCATACCAGTTATTTGAACAGAGAGAATTTAATATAATGGAGTGTTAATTAGGTAACTGAAAAACTAAAAAGAGAAATCTAAGGTAAAATGGAAGTAATAACTATAGGAACAGCTACCACCCGTAGGGCTAAGGAACAATGGGAAGAGGTTGAAATTATTAAAACAGAAACTTAGAGGAGAGGCCAAACAGCTGAAACTCAGACCTCTGATGATGAGGCATAGTTCTGCTGGCATTTGTGTCTCTGAACTCAGATGAAGAGCTCTATGCGACTGGGACCCAGACCTGTGAGGCAGGGGCACTGGCCAGCTGGTGCTAGTATCTCTATCTCAATGAGACTGGTTCTGCAAGTGTTAGGAAAACTGCAAACTGGATTCAGCTGCTGTAGCGGGAAGGCATTGCCGCTGCCAGACTGAGAATTATAGCTGGGATGCTACTGACAGGAACAGGAACCAAACAGGAAGGAAGCTTCCCTCCTTCCTCCTCTGGTCTTTCAGTATCCGTCAAGTGCTCTCTTTTGGGACAGCCTAACAGCCATCTGGCAAAACAAAACTATTGTTTGTAGAGTCCCAGCCTCAAAATCACAAAACAGAAGGGTGGATTTGAAATTGAGACAAAATGTAGGTAAGTTATTAGTGACTTACCTGATCTGGTTTAGAAAGCCTTTCATGGTCTGACTCTTCCTAAGCTTCCTTGCTACAGCCACGTGGCCTTCTTTCAGGTTCTTAAAGACAGCATGATTCCTCCTGCACGAGGCCGTTGCATCATCTGTTCTCTGCCTAGAATGTTCTTCATGTAGTTCACTATTTTTCCTCATACCATAAATAAATTCAGATCCTGCAGTTATTATCTCCATTCCTCACATGCTCTCATAACACCATAAGCTTCTCTTGCAGTCCTTGTTACAGCTGCACTTTTTAAAATTTATTTGTATGATCTTTTGATGCATTTCTGCCTTCTTCAACTAGATTATAAACTCCAGGAGGGCAGGGTTCATGACTGTTTTTGCTCTCTATTATTTGTTTTCCCAATGTCTAGTTTGGTGACTGGCACATAGTAAACATTCAATACATATTTGTTTAAGGAATGATTTCAGTATCTTCAGTATCCTAAAAATGAGGGATGAAGCCATGACACGAACAGGTGTGTACTTGAAAGCAAGGATTTTGGGGCTTTTTGTTTCTGATCTCTCTAGAGCATCTGGCACTAGATTCTGGAGGTCCTTGGAACATCCCTTACTTCTTTTACAACCACTGCATACTAGTCAGGAGCCCTGGTGGTATAGTGGTACCAGTTGCCCCTTGGAAACCCTATGCGGCAGTTCTACTGTCCTATAGGGTCCCCATGAGTCGGAACTGACTCTACAGCAACAGGTTTGGCATACTATTCATGTTATGCTGCACATATTCCAAGTATGATGCTTCATTTATATACAGAGGTAAAAACCCAAAACAAATCCACTGCCATCAAGTCAGTTCCAACTCACAGCAGCCCTATAGGACAGAGCAGAACTGCCCCATAGGGTTTCTATAAGGTTTATGGAAGCAGACTGCCACATCTTTGTCCTGGTTAAAACCACCAACCTTTCAGTTAGCAGCTGAGCACTTAACCACTGCGCCACCAAGACTCTTTATATGTTGAGTTAGGATGTGGCCATTTAGAGATGTTGGAACAAGTCATGTCATCTCTCTGGGCCTCCTCTAGAAAATGATTGCTAAGGATCTTTTTTCCTGCTCCAAAAAACAATGAGTCTATTAGGCAAATCTTTCCAGAGATGTTATGTCTTTCTGAGTTATTCATTATGCAGGGTCATTCACTCGTATCATGGAATTACATGCTTTTCGTTCAGAACCACTGTGGGTGGATGCTTCTTTAGCTTGCCATCCATCATTTTCAAGGTGTATCTCCATCTTGTGATGCCTTGTCAGCAGGATCTTCCTCCTTGTTGCTAGACTTGCTTAAATCTCAATTATTTTTGCAATGTTATGCTTATTTGCATTTCTTTTTGCTTTGGTTAGCAGATTTTTTTTTTAAAAAAACACTGCTCTGCGTCCTAACTTGCAATGCTTTTGTCCATTCCTCTGGTTGTCAAGTCAGGATACTTAGGGATAAAATATATTGCTTTCTCTGGCCCTCTGTGCCTGCTTCTGCCATTCCTTCACTTTATTTAAAATATTACCTAACTTATATGTATTTGTCAAAACTCATCTATTGATACATTTAAGATTTTTACATTTCACCATTTGTAAAATTTGCCTCTCTGAAAAAGAATTGTGAACAATTATTAAACTGTAGTTAAGAATGTGCTATGCTGAAGTGTTTTGAGTGAAGTGTACTGATGTTTGCAACTTACTCTGAAAATCATACAAAAGTTAAGATTGATGGATGGACAGAGGGCTAGATAGGTTTGTGATAAAGGGATAGATAGGTTTGTGATAAAGCAAATATTTACAAAATGTTAATTGTAAAATAGGTATGTACATATTCTTTCAACTTTTCTATTTAGAAGTTTTCATAATAAAATGTTGAAAAAAGATACTGCTTAGTTGCTTTGACCACACATCAATTATCTCCTTTCGGAAGCAGATTCTGTGATCATTTCCATCACAGTCTGATCACTTCAATTTACTTCAGTGAATTTATGTAACAAATTTAGAGGAATAGATGGGATAATGTAGACAAACTAGTCTATGAACTGTGAGGTGGCACATAAATATGCTATTGTTTATACTACAATGTTCAAGGTACTGTGCTCACGCAAAATCTTATTAGCACTATACAAGACACTATCTTAAATACGGTTTTATGTTTCTTCAGGTGTTTTCTAGAAACTCTTAAAGGGAAGAAGATGTGCTTTTGATTTCTTTTGTACTCACAGATTGTCTCACATATTCTGAAGTTACTAAATAAACACTTATTGAATGGTAAACTTTAAAAAGACTGTTTTAAAATATATTTTAAGCTATAGTGTATAGAATTTTGTCAATTTTACAGGCAGTCCTGGGTTACGAACAAGATCTGTTCCTAACTATGTCTTTAAGTCGAGTATGTAGGTAAGTTAGAATAGGTGCATACAGTTCTTATTTAGCCTTGAATGTACTTTAGTGCAAGAAAAGGCTCGAAGCCTTTTCAATGATGTAAAAGTTGCATGTGCTGCGAGTGAAGGTAACTATGACGAAGAGTTTGTTGTGAGTAGGTGTTGGTTCAATCTTTTCAAAGGGAGGGCAAGTTTACATAACATTAAAGAACAAGTAAAAAAAAAAAAAAAAACAAAAAACAAACTCACAGCCATCCAGTAGATTCATAACCTGGACTACTTGTATTTTCAATCTAAAATGATGTTTTAGGCAATCCTTTTGCCCATGGGGTAGACAAATGAGCTGCACTATCACCTTATTTTTGTGTGCCCGTTAATTTTCTTGTTTGTCTTAACTATGGGGAGTTCAAAACATTATTTTTCAACTAAAGATTGAACTACTACAAGAACATCAATTGTTGCTTCCTTATCTAGTTCACACAGGCTCTTAAGAAATTATAGCCTGAGTTTGGGGAGCAGGACTCTTTGACAGTGACACCAGGCAAAGTTACTTGAGAGTTGTAGCCCATGGTATCAATCTCAAATAAGTGGCTAGAGATGTACCCCTGAAACATCTCTTTTTAAGGACTGATCATTCATAAAATGATGCAAATTCCTTTGGGGCATGTTACTAGAATGCCCTTGAGATTGTAGTCAATAGATAGACAAATATTTGAAACAAATGTCAAATTCCATCAGTCAAATTCAATGGATTGATGACTGACTCATGTACTTAGGGAACCAAGGTGGGGATGACAGAATTTCATTACTGAAATCAAGTGAAGTTCAAAAAGATGGTGAAAGAATTAGATAAGGGCTTAATTTGAAATCAGAGCCTATGGGTGGTAAAAATAATTCCATCTGTATGAAACGGGCTTGATGTCCATGTATGACTTTTATGAACAACAATTTTTGATTACTTGCATTTAAAAAATTAACATTAAAGTTAGACGAGTAAGTATATTTTTAATCCAGTTTTCCTTAAGACTTTACAGTTCTTACAAATGTTTTTGTTTTATTTATGAATCTAGCTGGAATTTTTAAATCATCTTTACTTTTTCCATTTATATTGAGTTAAATTCAAGTTGAATAGAATAAACCTTAGCGATTTAAAAAAAAAAAAAAGGCTCATTGTGTCCATCAGTGACTCAAGAAGAATTGCTAGAGTTGAGCAGCTAGACTACAGGTCTTTGGTCTAGGTCAAAAACTCTGGCCAATAAGCAACCTTGTCCTCTGAGATAGTGTCTGAATTCTTCTGGGATGTTAATCTCAAATTTTTTACGATAATAAAACCCTTCTCCTAATGAATGTTATTATTTAGGAAAGGTTTAAATTTAAATACAGAAATGAAGTCTTAATACTTTCAAATTAAACTTAGGAATAATTTGTAATATCTGTATTTAAATTGTAACATTTAAGAGAACTTGGCATATTAGATATTCTATTTAAAATGTAGAGTCCATGGGTGGCACAAATGGTTAAGCGCTCCACTGCTAGCCAAAAAATTGGCAGTTCGAACCCACCCAGAGGTGTTTCAGAGGACAGTCCTGGTGATCTGCTTCTGAAAGGTCACAGCCTTAAATACCCTATGGAGCAGCAGTTCTACTCTGCACACATGGGGTGGCAACAGCAACCAACAACAATTAAAATGTGCAGTTGACCCTGTCTGTAGCAAGGGAGGATGAAGAAAACCAAAAACACAAGGGAAAGATTAGTCCAAAGGACTAATGGACCGCAGCTACCATAGCCTCCACCAGAATGAGTCCAACACAACCAGATGTTGCCCGTATACCACCACCAACTGCTCTGACAGAAATCACAATAGAAGGTCCCAGACAGAGCTGGAGAAAAATTTAGAACAAAATTCTAACTCACAAAAAAAGACCAGGCTCACTGTTCTGGCAGAGACTGGAGAAACCTTGAGAGTTTTTAACTCAGTACTGAAGTCTTGTAACTCAGTACTGAAGTCACTCCTGAGGTTCACCCTTCAGCCAAATATTAGATAGGCTTGTAAAACAAAATGAGACTAAATGGGCACACCAGCCCAGGGCAAGGATGAGAAGGCAGGAGAGGACAGGAAAGCTGGCAATGAGGAACCTAAGGTCAAGAAGGGGAGGTTGTTGACATCTCCTGGGATTGGCAACCAATGCCGCAAAACAATATGTGTATTAATTGTTTAACGAGAAACTAATTTGCTCTGTAAACCATCTAAAGCACACAAAAAAGTGCAATTGAGTAATTGACTTGATACTTGTAATTTTAAATGTAAATATATAAGACATTGTAAGTTAATAAACAATATTAGAATATTTTAAGAAAATTTAAGACTCACTATATTTGTGACTTTAATTTCTTAGATTTTGACTCGTTTACATATGTGAGAAGGTTTTAAAGTGCTCAAAAATTAGAAAATATGTTAAATTGATAAATGCACACTAAAATTGAGAAAATTTGTCTAACTTAAAAGGGACTGATTTTTTTTTTGAAGGTTTATTCTATTCGTTGGAATTTAACTCAATATTAATGGAAAAAGTAAAGGTGATTTTAAACTTCTAGCTAGATTCATAAACAAAACAAAAACAAGTGAACAAAATGATGAAAGAGGAATTAATTTATTTAGAAAGTTCATGAGCCAGACAGAGTGAGGGAGATTTTGCAAACTGAATGAAAAGCATATAATGTTTTTAAATATTTAAAAAAAAAACAAAAACAACTTTTGTTTGGAAACTTAATTTTCTGGCTGGTACTTCTTGTGTGCTAAATTGACAAGTTGACTCTGATGGTCCTTGAACAAAAAACAATTTAAGGGATTCAGTTGAGTGACTTGGAGCTTAAATTATTCATCTTCCCAAATAAAAAGTCTAGAGGCTAAGGTCAAATTCTGGTCTGTCATGTTTCCCAACAAACTAAAAAAATTAAGAAAGGTCACCTTTATGCTTTGATATTTGCATAAGAAACACGTCACAATACTGGAATTATCATCACCATGATCAGTTGCCATCCAGTGGATTCTGACTCATGGGAATCCCTGGGTGGTACAAACAGTTAGTGTACTCAGAGCCTAATTGAAAGGTTGGAGGTTCAAATTGGCCCAGAGGCGCCTGGGAAAAAAGGCCTGGAGATCTACTTTCAAAAAAATCAGCCCTTGAATATCCTATGGAGCAAGTTCTACTCTGTTCTTCTCTTTCTACTCTGTTCTTCTCTACATATGGGGTAGTCATGGGTTGGAATGACTGGACTGGCAACTAGTATCCTCCTACTGGGCCTTCATTCATCCAACATTTACAGAGAGTACACCGGTCTTCGCAAGGGACTAAGCCCCAGGAATTCAGTAGTGAGCATTAGAGGCCTTAGTAGGCCTTAAAGAGCTTACCCAAAAAACCACACTCCTTGCCATGGAGTCGATTCCAACTCACAGCGACCCAACAGGACAGAATAGAACTGCCCCCATAGGGTTTCCAAGGAGCAGCTGGTGGTTAGCATCTGAGCTCTTAACCACTAGCTCTTAACCACGTAGCCACCAGGGCTCCTTAAGGAGCTTAACCTAATTATATTACCGTTTCATAAGTGGAGATGAAAAATCTGCTATGAGAGGTTAGCTAACTTGTCCAAAGTCACAGTGTTGTAAAAGCCATAGGAAACCATGGTGTCTTATTTCAAATCTTTGCCCTTGATCACTAAGCTTTTAAATGTTAACAAATTTCTCTTAGTTTTTTGAAGACAGTTTTTTTTACGCTTTTATTTAGGTGGACAAAAGGAAAAAAACTGTATAGCCAGTGACCTATCTGTCCTTTCCTTCTCTTTCACAGTATTGATCAAAGAACAAGTGGCGAGTTTTTACTCTCTGCCAGGCATCTGGGAGACTGTAGAGGGAACATTTTTCTAGAAACAGTAGCAATCCTGACATAAATCGAGGCCTGACTATAGTTTTGGGGAGAGGCACAAAGCTAATCCATTACCAAGGGGCACCAAACTTGTGCTTTTCTCCTTCTTTTGGGCTTTCGCCACTACTTCCACGGGTTTTTGAATCTCGATATACGCTTGTCTACTGGCTCCAAAAGGCAGGGAAATTTAATTTTTATTTTACTCCGCTCGCCCGCTACTCCTGTCCAGTCTCTTATTCTACGCCTTCTCTGTTCTGTGCTTTTCCCTTCGTCTTCATCTGGATAATCTGAATATAACCGTTTTATCCTATCGCCATACGGTTAAGTTCGCCTTATGGCGACCTTGACAGCCATCTGAGTGAGATGCTCGGAGAAAAGGGGGGAGATTAACTCTGAGGTGGAAATCTCAGAGGAGGCACCACAAGGAGGTGGTGACCACCGAGATCCACTCAGTGTGAATTTTTCTAAGAGATTGACAGGAAACGCACCAACTACTTTTGCCCTAGCGACGTGTGTCGTCTCGCGAGATTTGTACGCCTATCGGGCGGGGGAGTCAAAGGCGGTCTTTCTGTGTGGGGGGATGGGAATGTCTGTGGCGCAATCATTGCGCGAGATTGGGCCATCGTCGCTGGGAGGGGGGGAGCCCGCGGGGGGCATAGTTAGATCTCGCGATATTTCAGGGGCTCCGGCCTGATACTCGGAGAACTTCTCGCGAGAGCCCGTGCTGCGGGCTCTCTGCGTCCCCGTGTGTTTGTGTGTATGTGTATTGGTGAATGTGAGTACGGGGAAGCAGCGGCCGCCATTTCAGGGAGCTTGCCGAAGCTGTCGCAGGGGTGGTCCCTGTGCTGCCAAAGCCGCTGTTCTGCTCCCCCGTGCGGGTTCATATAATTCCATTTTTTTTTTAGATCCGCTCGGGCCTAGCCGCCCTCGGAGCCCGAAATTCGGGCTGGGCGGTACCGCGGCCTGGGCCTAGCGGCTTAACAGTAGCAACAGCAGCGGTAGCAGCAGCTGCAGAAGACAATCCTTCCCGAATACGAGTCCCACAGGCGCCCGAAAGCCCGCACAGGTAAGGAGACGGCGGAGACCCGCTTTTTGTCAGAGCTTTTCCAGGGTTTGATTTTTTTCTGGGCTGAAGGGGCACTCAGGCGGTCTTCAGTGACGGGGTGGGGGGAGAGCTTCCGAGAAATCGGCCGTTTCAGTGACCGCGCCCTTATTTTCCGATTGTGTCGAGTCAGGATTTTTGTAGTGGCATGGACCCCAGAGAGGTCTGCGGGCAGATGGCGACCTGTCCTTTCGAGGCTTGGGCTTGCCGCGACCTCCAAACATGGCGCCAGCCGAACGCCTCCTTGGCACACAACCCGCCCCCCCCCCCAAGCGAGGGAGTTTCCCTTTGCCCCTAATATGGCAGCGCGGGGTTTGCGCCGTGAGGTGCTTTGCCAAGCTCTTGCTCGAGGCTCCAGGGTACTGTTTTTTGGAGTTTATTGTAAGCTTTTTAATCGAACACTGAAGTCTTCATTTTCGTGTGTTCGGTGTAAGAGGCGTTTCGAACTTACGTAAGCTAAATTGGTTAAGTGCGTCTTTCCGTTTTAGTCTATGGCTTTGGAAGGCTTTTCTGGAGTTTGGGAGGATGTCGGGTCAGCAAAATTGAAAACCATTACTCACAAATTGTCTTTTTTTTCCTAGGCGTTTGAAGAAAATGGCAGACGATATTGATATTGAAGCAATGCTTGAGGCTCCTTACAAGAAGGTGAGAAAAAACATGTTGATGAGGTTTATATATTTCTTAATTTAGCATATTCACGAAACTACTGCTGAAATGTAAACTAACCTCCCCGGAGCCCTCTTGATTTACCTTATCAGAGATGCATTACGTATAACTTACAAAAGTAAATATATGCTATTGATGTAATAATATTGTGCAGTAGTTTCACTTCAGCGTGATGAATAAATGCCCATCTATCTCTCTTTGTAGACTTGCCTAACGATATCTCACCTCTACTCCCATGAATTCACCTTTGATTCCAGTGTGAACTGTCAATCATAAGGTAGTAATTGAGTGACTTATCGCTGTACCGTGGTCCCCTAGGTAAAATGACTCAACTAAGAATTACCAGCTCCAGTTTGGTATAGCAAAAAGGTGAATGTAGTGGTTTGGGAAAATAGCAGGGGTCCAAGAATAACAAAGCATAACCAGTCTGTGGCAAGTAAATCTTTAAATAAGATAACTCTCATCAGAAGAAATGGGTGAGATTTGAATTTTCTTTTTTTTTTTTTAATGTAAGACTGGTGATAGTAAATCTTGAAACAGGCAGGTGGCGATCTGCTGAGTTAAAAATTACTAAAATTCTTGGATCCCTGAATAGAATTTTTTTTTTTAAGCAAAAGAGGCAGTATTACAGTTCAGTCACTTAATGACTGTTTTACTGTTCTCCATATTGTTTTAATTAGGCCCTGCCATAATATTTCACACTTTAAAAACTACAAAGAAATTATTTTGGCTAATATTTAGTCCTTGACCCATTTCAGTATAGCAGTAAAAGTAAACTGTCTTCATTCTTTCACCAGTTGGTGGTGAAAATAGCAGTATGCATGCATTATCACTGGTGTCACAAACTGTAAACTTTGTAAGTTAGCAGTTATGCTCCTGTAACTAATGTAATTAAACTTTAAAACAAACATTGCACTAAACCTTTTAAAAATAATGCATTTGTTTTGGAGTGTGTAGCACGACCATGTGGTACCAATTTGGATGAATTCTTGGTAGTTTTTATGTAATTTTGTAATGCTTAGACTCTTGAAGAGCTGCTCTATTTTAATGTTAAGATTCTTGTGTCTTAGTTTAACGTGGATGTAATTCCATGTAAACAGGTATGGAAATAGGAAATGTTTAGGCTGGACTGGTGGATTATTAATTGACTTTCTTGGGTTCTTGGGAGTCAACATTACTAAAGCAGTGTGAATCCCTGTTTGCTTCAGGGCGAGATGTGTGACAGAGGTGGCATCAAGCTCTTACAGTCCCAACCCTCCAACGGAAATGGGCGAAGATCTCAGGAATGGCATCGGTCACAGGAAATCGATAGTGGCTGGCTGCTAGCATGGCCACTTGGGGCTTAGGCAGAAATAGAGCCATGGTACTGACCAAAGGGACCATAGCACATGGAATAAAACTCAAAACAGGACTTCATTCATGTTTTGTAGAAATTTTATTTAACCACTTCAACAATGTAAATCTGAGTAATTTAACATCTAAAATATATAAGAAAATAACTAAAATTTAATTTGTTAATACGGAGAGCTTTTTATTTTTGTATTTTGATGATTTAGCTGTAAGCAACAAAGTGGTTAAACACATCCATCTAAATTTTTTTATAGCCTTCCGTGTAAAACTATAAACAAGTAATTAGTTTTAAAATTGTTTTGTATTTTCTTATTCCTGTTCCCTTTACCCTTTGACAACTTGAAATGTTTCCACTTCGTCCTCATGATGTTCTTCTATCAACCCTGCTTAGGATGAGAACAAGTTGAGCAGTGCTAACGGCCATGAAGAACGTAGCAAAAAGTAAGTTTTAAAAATGGGCCATGTGGGGGGGGTGAACTTTTTGTGATTGGGATTTTATTTTCTATTCTGTGTCTAAAGCATCAAACTAAGATTTTCTTCTAAAGCTTTTTTTTTTTTTTTTTTTTTTCCTTTTCGTCTCTTTTAGAAAAGTGGTTCTTTACCTTTTGGTACAGGAAGCTCTCTAAGAATATGAAACTCTGGGCTGTTTCTCTAGATACTTGGATATGGTTTTAGGGGCCTTCTGGACACCTTCCTCCCACGTCCATTCATGACAGTCTAGTTAAATTCCTGTATTAGAGCTTGTGTTTTGTTTTAAATTTGGTAATGGGGCTTAATATTTGATGTTATTAATAAAACTGTCATAGTTATTGAACTCAAAAGGGATAAGAAAAGTTGAATTAGAAAAGGTGATCAGGTCAGTGAAAGCAATTTGCCCTAAATCACTGAAGGAGTCCAACCTGTGAGTCATTTCTGCCCCTTGCTGCTTAAAGCCCTTTTTGTAGTAAAGTTTCAGACTCAAATATTTGTTTTGTTTCTGTTGTATAGCTTTCATTGTCTTAATGCCTTTTAAACTTGAGTAAGCCTAATATTGTGAGAATGGAGTTAAAAAAAAAATTATGAATGCTTGTGCAGTTTATTTGGGTTAGGTGAGTAACCCAAAGTATGAAATCTGTGGTATAAACTAATACAGAATACAATGTATAAAAAGTATATAACAGTTTTAACTGGATCTACTTTATAAGATTGGATCCTATCAACTTTTGAAGTTTCTTTTCAGCTCTAAGATAATGATTCTTATTTCATGTGGTCATGTTACAAGTATTAAGTTGTGTTGTTAGCCTGCGTTTGTGATGTCATACTAAAACATTTTGTCATGTTCATGACCCCATAATACATAATGAAAAATGATGATAAGATAGCTACTTGGTTCTTTTTGACTTTGTTCCTACTAAGAGCCCAAAGTGCTTCATAATATACATCATGCATCGTCACAACTGTGTTAGGTAGGTCGACGTAGTTTCATAAAGTAGATAGTATTGTTGCATCGGATTACTCGGCTTTCTCAGCCAATATTGCTTTTAAAATTTCCCTAAAACTAATAATGTGGTAGCAGTAGATTAAAGATGATGTGATTCGTAGGAAAGGCTGGTTTTTCTAGCAGAAGCTTGGGTGGGAGTCTGTTAACAGCACTTTCTTACTAGTCACAAGTGGACATGGGAATCAGCTTAGGTTTCTTCTTGAATTGCGATCTGAGGCTATCAGCCAATTGCAGGGTTTATGTTATCTGGTTTTAGACCTTTTAACAAAGTAATGGTTTCATGATATCCATTTTTGCAATTCTGTGGTCAAAAGAAAACCTAGGAAGGGGTGGGGTAGTTATCCAATTTAGATGTCAGGCCTTAATGGGTGAGTGAGGATTTCACCCTAAATTTCAAAATGATGAGGGCATATACTTTTGGGCTCAGGCTTTACTTCTGTGTTGTACCATTTTCAGATGTCACTCCTTGGCCACCCCCATCATCTTCATTTTATCCTTCAGTTTATATTGTTTTCATTCTGCATCTAAGCTCAAGACTACTAAGCTTTCTGAATCATACAAGGAAATTGAGTAATAAGCTCTAGATAAGTGATGTTCAGTGGCCTTTATCTAATATAAAGAGCCTTGAGGGACTGCATAGAAGAATTGGCAGTTAGCTTTAGGATTCTTTTTAAGGGATGAGCCTTCCAAAACACTCCCAACTACAATCTAGTAATCTTCTAAAATGTAGAACATATTTCTGTCAGACTTCTTAATTATTCTTGATTAAATAGCTTGTTCAGTCAGGAACTTTACACCCATTTTTCTGAAGGGAATTTATCTTTTAAATTACTTGGAAAAATTTTGTATTTAAAGATAAAATATAAAAACAACTGAAATGTTCTGCCTGTGCTTTACTCTTTAGTATACAGTTAAGTCTTTTAACCAAAGGTGCCATGTTGCATTTTTCATTTTAAACTTTATTGTCTTAAAAGTGTTGGGATATAGTTTTTAAGGTGGTGAGAAAATGCACATTTTGAGAAATTGAGGGTTGACTGTACCTGGAGTAAATGTTTTGTATTTAAAAATAGTAATTGTGATTCTCAACACATAAACTTGATTGTATCCCAGTAATAGTAAAAGGAACTAAGTTTAATATAACACAAATTGGTTGCCAGTTAGCCAACTTTTGAAAACCTACAACCCTGAGTTTGGCAAGACCCCAAAACTTGAAATATGCGGGCTTGCCTTCTTGGGAATATTACTTGTTTGTGTAGCCAGTTTTACAAAGGCTAAACCAGCATCCATTCAGTTAAATTCTTCAGGGAATTACTCAAGGATAGCAATAAAATGGCATCAGTTAAAATATATTGGCTACTGTGGTGTGGATTTTCTGTAAATTTTGGAATAAATGACTTTTCTATTTTTTTCTTATTTTCCAGAATGCTTTGCATTTAAAATTTAGATCTT
Source organism: Trichechus manatus latirostris (assembly GCF_000243295.1). NCBI lineage: Eukaryota > Metazoa > Chordata > Mammalia > Sirenia > Trichechidae > Trichechus > Trichechus manatus. Next base: position 28,365,625 of record NW_004443944.1, read on the forward strand.
CTTACATGGAAGAGGTCAAATCCAGTTATAGCAAAACACCTTTACAGCAGAGGCCATATAACCAAAAAAGTCCAAAGGCCCAGCCCAGTGGACCATTTACTTCAATGATGTTCAGTACAAAATTCCACTGCCACTAAAGAGTTTGGAAAGTCCCTTCTAAGTTGTAACAGGATTTGACTATTAGTGTGGATTTTGATAACTCTTCCCTAGTTAAACTATTTTACGTGTTCTTTGAAGGTGGAATTTGTTATAGAGAAGTATACTATGTCTTGCACCTTTAAATTTTTTGTCTGGTCTTTCATGCAGAGGATTGTATTTTTGAATGTTTTAGTATGCTGTTGTAGTATTCAAGCTGTCTTTTTACCTGTCTGGGGTTGCCTTCAGATGTGGGTGGGGATTTATTTATCAGAAGTCCTAGGAAGACCACATTAAAATTAGGTATCCAATTTTCAAGTCCTTTCTCTTAGCAGAGTAAGTTTTGGGATCTGTAATGTTACAATAAATAGGGAGATTGGCTGCCTCTCTGCCATGGGCCATTCATGAGCAGAGCAAAAACTTCACTTGTCCATCTTTATTTGTGGAGGATGGAGTTACTTTTTACATTTTTCTCTAATTGGGTTGATTAAATTTAGTAGGACTTTTGATTTTAGTTACTCAATTCTTTAGCCTAAGAGATAATGTCAGGTTTTTCAGGTGGCAAAGTTAGAATGTTATCTGTTGCCTTTCTGGGCATTGCTTTGATGATTTCTATATAAATGATGAGTGTAGCCTAATTTTCTGTCATGTGCTACCTAGCATATAAATTTCTGACAGTCAGGTGGATTATCTTGAAATTTTAGACAAAGTTTCTGCCTCCTTGGAAAGCTCTACATCTCCTTGTGATTGGAGTGTGGGTTTCAAGATTCCAGAAGGTGGGTGTCTTCATTTTCTATTTTCAATGCACTCTAAGATGACCTGCTTACAGGTTCTCTGAGGCAGACCTCACTTGCTCTTGTGCTGATTTTGCTTTGATAAGGACTAAAGAGTTAAACTTGCAAATAATGATGTAGTGTTGTCAAAATGCTTAATGATCATTCAGCCACTACAAATTGACATTTTAGTGGAATAAATATTTTGAAATGTCTTTCAGTTTATATTGAAATATCTGAAGGCACCTCTAAAATTTGGGTGATAACAGAGGTACAGACTTTAGTATTTAATTGTGAAATAAATGGATAGTATATAGGAAAGAATATAGAAATGAATAGAAAGATGTGACTGGCTTTTTTACCTTTCAGAGTTTGAGATTTTATAAAGGTTTATAAAGGTGTGGATCCTTGGTTTTGATTGCACTCCACAGGCTTGTATAAAGTGGTTTAAAAATGTCATACACCATTTTCTGGTGTATTCATTATAAACTTAAAAGTACTTGAAATCGTCACATTAAAGCCTGGGAACTCTCAGAATGCATTTTACTGCATTAGTTTTTAGTGGTGTTTGTCATTAGTTGTAATTTTGCCTGTGAAACCAAAATGTTGATGATTGAATGGCCCTTTGAAAGTATAAAATATTCCTTTATTTAAATTGGGTCAAAATTGGCTTACTTAACAAATTAGTGTATTTATAAACTTATATATGAGTTAGTACTTAAATGTGAGCATATTGTAACTGATTTTATTACCCTATGGATTACATAATACTTGTTGGCCTGTTACATGACTGACTGGTTTGAACTTTTTATAGAAGTTTAGGTTTTGATCTTTATCAACAAGTCATCCTCCTTGTTAAAGTTGCAGCTGACTCCCAGGAGATTATTGCAGTCCCTGCTCTTAGGGGATAGTATCTCTCAAATAATTCCTTGCCAACTGTTACCCAGTAGTAAAGGCAAAAGTTAGGTGTTGACTACTAAGAGGTTTTTCTTAAGTATGATTATGTACCATTGTATGATAGTAAAAATAGCAAAATTTACAAAAGGATGATAAAATTTCTGACCACAAAGGAAGTGTATTTTGATGGGTTCTTAAACTAGCAAAATAAAGGTAATTTTTTCTTTTCAGGAGGAAAAAAAGCAAAAGCAGAAGTCGTAGTCACGAACGAAAGAGAAGCAAAAGTAAGGAACGGAAACGAAGTAGAGATAGAGAACGGAAAAAGAGCAAAAGCCGTGAAAGGAAGCGAAGTAGAAGCAAAGAAAGGAGACGGAGCCGCTCAAGAAGTCGAGATCGCAGATTCAGAGGCCGCTACAGAAGTCCTTAGTATGTAATAATGATGATTTTGTTTGAGGGTCATTGTCTGGTTATCCATAATAGCAACTCACTCAAGAGATTTGGATTGCAAAATTGTATGTTTGGTTAAAGTAACTGAGTAAGGATATCAGCATTGAAAAGATAAAGTAAAATGAAAATACTGTAACTTCTGTTTTACTGAAGCATATTTTCTTTGTTACTTCACCTAAAAATATTTTAGTTGTGTGCTAGTCCAAACTAGATTCCTTTAAAAAAAAAAAAAGCTTGATGTATTCTAGTGCTGAATATTTGAGACCACTGAAATTGTGTGAGCTATTACAGTATTATTTACTGAACATATGTTTAATAAGTTTTAAAGTTCAGATGGATACTATGTTACAAGTAAATAGTCAACAGTAAATTTTAAAGTTGTGTGTCTGGCTATTTCAGCTGAAATGACACACCCTGTATAGGGTCACTGTGAGTCGGAACTGACTTGACCACACGCAGTAGGTTTGGTTTTTGTTGTTTTTAATGCATTTGTTGTATGTTCCTTGATATGGTAGTTTTCTGGGCTCATCACATATTAAGATTCTTTAATAGTAAGATATACTAAAGTAAAAGTGCTTTGAAAACTCAATACGGAAATTTTAATGTGGTTATTTAAATGAGTTGGAAAGTAGATAGCATAAAACCACAAGTTCATTATAGTTGTAAACAACTCAGTTGTATTAGTAACTTGGAAAGAGCCTACCTACAAACCTAAGCAAGGATTGACTATAGCAATCTTTAGTGCTTTATGATGTTCTTTCCTCTTAGCATATACTGTTGTAAACTATTTGGGATATATTAAAATTAACACTTCTAATTTAAACTTGAATCGTTTAAGAATACAGAATTCAAAAACAAAACAGACCTGAATCAGTCCCTTGGGCAGGTTACTTAACCTTCTAAGCTTTTGTTACTTCTTAAGAAGGGGGAAACACTTGGCAGATAAGCTGTTAAGTGAGAATCAAATGAGAAGAGAATGTAAATAAAGTACTTACGATACTTATTGGTATTGATTAAATGTTTTGGTATTATTTGCAAACAGGAGTTAGTAACGCTTTGAGTTTTGAGCCTGGCTCTTTCATTTTTAACATAAAACGGGTTGAACTCAAAGTTCTAGGTTCCTCTCAGTGGCTTATTTCATAAACTTCTAGAGGTGAAAAACAACCAGAATGTTATTTCAATTTAGAATGTTGTATTAGAAAATTCTTTGCTTTTTGACAAATATGTCAAGATTTACTGCATTCTTAAAATGGGGGGGGAGGTAATTAATAAACTCAGAATACCGTTATGTCTGTTGAGTGAGAGATACTTGAAGTCTGTCTGCCTGTGATCCAGGTCCGGTTTTATTTTAAAATGGCTTAGTTATTATATTTGAGTTCTTGTAATTTTTACTGTGGTGGCTGTAACGGAGACCATCTTGATGCTTTTAATTAAAGGGGAAAGAAAATAGTTTACAGATGCTTGTTTGAACTTCTAATTTAGCCTGTAAATGTAGATTCTTAATTATTATTAGTATAAAATGCAAAGGACCTGTTTAACATAAAATAATTTTATTTGGAACTGCTTGGGTGTTGTATGTAGGTGTAAAGTTGATGAAAACTAATACAAATGTAGATCACAGACAGTGAGACACTTACTTTCATTTTGCTACCCTTCTGGAATAGGATAGCAGGATGAGCACTAAGGGACATCTGACTTGTCCCTTTAAACTTAGTCTGGGCTTTAAAAATAAAAGGCACAAAAACTTGGTATGTTACAGAACAGTTATCTTTGTGATTTGTTTTGAAAATACCCTTTTAATTATTCATTTTAAATCCTCAGAAAGAAATTATTCTGAAAATTCGTGAACTATCCCCACATCGTTACTATGGAATATTTTGCCACAAGCAAACTGAGGAATAGTGCTAAATTTGCTGTCATGCAGTCTCTTAAGACTTAATAAGTGAAAAAAATCCAAGTTTCATGACTATATAAAGAATTATCTTCCCATAATTTTAAAAAGAAGCCCCTAAAATTAAAAAATCAATGAATATTGTATATGTGTGTACATATATACACGCATATACTCCTGAGAAAGGACCTGCGAGGATACACACCAATTTGTTAATCCTAGTTAATGCTGGTGTGAGTTTGGGGCATTGGGGAAGTAAAGAGGATTTTTACTTTAATGTTTTACTTTTTTAAACTTCAAGAATATATTCCTAAGTGTAATTTAAAGAGAAAACTATAGGTTGAAATTGGGTGTGAACATTATCAGAATCTTAAAATTTTTGAGGCTGTAACCTTTGGTCTTGGCACCTCTCGGTGGTCCAGGATGGATAAATATGATGGCAGCTTACCTGGTATAGAGTTAACAAAAGTATCATTTCCTCTTAAATTGAGATGGAAAAGATAAGCAGCCTGAAAAATGTTAAACTTGCTGGAGAGCGCATGAATGCGATCTTCGCAAGACCCTAAACCTGTAACTAGTGTAATTTTGTGTTTCCTTTTTAGCTCCGGACCAAAATTTAACAGTGCCATCCGAGGAAAGATTGGGTTGCCTCATAGCATCAAATTAAGGTTTTTAAACATACTTCTGAATTGTTTAAATTGTTTTTCAAGGAATTAACATAGTGTACTTGTTTGAGTAACTTCTGAAACTTTAATTTTGCAGCAGACGACGTTCCCGAAGCAAAAGTCCATTCAGAAAAGACAAGAGCCCTGTGAGGTAGCTGTTGTCCGTGTTTCTTTTCATTACGACTTTCAGCTTTTATAAAGCTTCTGTAATTTATGCTACTGCTGAAGTTAATCACAGTAATTTGGACCATACAAAATTTTTTTTTTTTTCTGTTTTAAAATCTTGGCTTCCTTTTGTAGTACTGTTAAATCAGTGTGAATTTTCACTACATTTTCAGTAGTTAAAAAAAACTTTTATGTAATTAAAAATGAAAAAATTAATGTGTAGGTACTATGTGTGGTCTTATTTTCCTCTTATGTTAACTGAGTTTTTTGTAGTAGCTATACAAAACTTTAAGGCGCCCTCATGGCACAGTGGTTAAGAGCTCAGCTGCTAATCAAAAGGTTGGCAGCTCAAATCCACCAGTTGTTCTTGGAAACCCAATGGGGCGGTTCTACTCTGTCCTATAGGGTCACTATGAGTCGGAATCAACTGGACAGCAGCAGATTTGGGTTTTTGGGGTGGCGCACTGGTTAAGTGCTTGGCTACAAACCAAGAGATCGGCAGTTCAAACCCACCAGCTGCCCCGCCGGCGAAAGATGTGGCAGTCTGCTTCCTTAAAGATTACAACCTTGGAATCCCTGTGGGGCAGTTCTGCTCTGTCCTACAGGATGGCTGTGAGGTGGAAATGACGGCAGTGGGTTTAGTGGTTTTGGTGGTGCAATGGTTAAATGCTTAGCCAAAAGATTGGCAGTTCAAAACCACCAGCTGCTCTTTGGGAGAAAAGACCTGGCCATCTGCTCCAGTAAAGATTACAGCCTCGGAAACCCTAAGGGGGCAGCTCTGCTATGTCCTGTAGGGTCTCATGAGTCGGAATCGACTCGATGGCACACGACCACAGCATACAAAATGTTAAATAGACTTAATTTTGGAATTAATAAATTTGAATTATTACTTGAATCAGCCTCGTAGGAGTGAAATTTTAACGACACAAGTTTTACCATTTGGCCTACCTTCCTTAAAAAAGAAATTTGATTTCTAAAATCTTTCTAAATTGATTTTTTTTAAGTGTTACTCAAATTCTTGAATGTTTGAATTCTCTTCCTTTTAAAATTTCTGTCTAGTCTATCATTTTGGTTCAAGGAACATTTTTGTCGTATAGTAGCATTATTCTGTACCAACATTTCTGGCTTCCCTTAAAGGGCATCTTTGAGTATTTGGTACGTTCTAAGTATACTGTAGAATTCTAGGATTTGGTGAAAATGTTTATGATTTTAAAAGCTCTCTTTGTTAACAAGTATTGAGGCTTTTAATTCTAGTTTTCTCTCATAAGAAAAATCCTTTTCGTTTTCATTCTCTGGATGTATAATAGTTTTTTTTGCCTATTTTGCAGCAATATATTTAATACTACCTTTTACTTTTTCAAGGGGGTATATCATTATTTTGTATGTAAATATTTTAAAAAAAAGTTCCTGAGAAGAATGTCTAGAACATGGTATGGTTTATTAACCACAAGAGCATGTTTAGGCTTACATCTGAATTTTACTTTATGGTTTTATAGTTTTCTTGTGGAGGGGAGGCATCCCAGTTTTCAGTGACCACCTATTCTGCTGATAGTTAATTCTGCAGTCTGGCATATGTGGCTAGTAAGGGGTTGTTTTGTAAGACCATCATTGAACTTCAGACTCTGGCCCTTTACTGTTGTGAAGAAATTAACATTTTGAAGATTTTGGGACCAATGGATTTTTGTCCCCATACTGTGGAAGATACGATCATAAGAAACATATAGTAAACTATCATTTGCTAATGACAGGAATTTAGTCACATTGAATTATTTTTTATAGACATTTGAATAAATAAACCTTAGTGAAGTTGGGTTTGAGACTAAAGTAGTGTTGTTCGTTTATTCTGTTGACTGAAGATGTATTTAAAAAATCAGTTACAAAATTCTATATTATTCATTCCTTTTAGGGAACCTATTGATAATTTAACTCCTGAGGAAAGAGATGCAAGGACGGTTTTCTGCATGCAGCTGGCAGCAAGGATTCGGCCAAGGGATTTGGAAGAGTTTTTCTCTACAGTAGGAAAGGTAATCTTTACTGTAGGAAGAACAGAAAAGTGGATATTGTATACAGGATTTCAATAATTGTCAGTAAAGCAGATAAAAATGGGAAAACGTCTAAACACCAAATCTTTTATTTCGATTTAATAGTAAAATTTAGAGAGGGAATTTGTTTTTGGTAACTTTTCTATTTTGCATTGTGTGGAAGTTGTAAGTGTTGGAGTTGACAAATGGTACCACACATTCGTCAAAAGACATAGATAGGAAATTGAGTAGGCCTAGAAAATTTTTTCTTTAAAAATGTTTATAATGGTTTTTTGCTGTATCATTAACGTGCCTGTTAATCACTTTTTGAAATTGTATCTACAGCGGCTTACAATGGATGGTTGCAGGAACTGAGAACTTCGTGTTAAGTGTCTTTTCTTTTTAGGTTCGTGATGTGAGGATGATTTCTGATAGAAATTCAAGACGTTCCAAAGGAATTGCTTATGTGGAGTTTGTTGATGTTAGCTCAGTGCCTCTAGCTATAGGATTAACTGGCCAGCGCGTCTTAGGAGTGCCAATCATAGTACAGGCATCACAGGTAAAATTTTTTTTGATTAAGGATTTGATCATGGAAAATGTTAGTAACTTCTTGTTGTTTCAGTGTGGTGTCTTATGTGTTACGTATATTTATCACCCTCTTCTTGAGTCAGATGTTCTTGACCAATTTTTATTTTTTCTTGATAGCTTTGCTGTACTGGATTTTCAGTACTATTCTGTGCCATTTTAATATGACTTGTAAATGTTTTTTATGAAAAAAGTTGAGGATTTGGTCTGCAGTTGTATTATTTGTGATGATTTGTTTAGTAAGGGGTAGAAGCATATAGTATGGTTTCTCCTTCCTGTCTTTCGTGTTGAGTGATTTTGACATTTTTGATGTTTTTACTAGTATTTTCACCCTTTTATAGTAAACATTTCTATATGATGATATATTATGTTACGAGTAGCTTCACTGAACCACCACCAGTTCTAGCATTTCTTGAAAGTAAGATGTTGTGATCTAATTTTGAGAACATCTTTTATTCAGGTTGCTCTGAATTATGATTTGTTTAAACTTTGTTGATAACCCACAGTAATTCAGTATTGCTTTAGAGAAAAGAAATTAACATTAGTGTTTTAGATCATTTGGATGAGGAAAAGTTGGGATGTATCATTTTATAGAATATATACTATGAAAATATTCTTAGGAATCTCGTTCAGTATCAGTTCGTACTAAGAAAGTCACAAATTTGGGTCACTAACTAGTAACTTTATTAAAATGGAGAATACAAATTCAGAGAGTATTTTGAGAATTGCAAAATAGTCATGTTGGTTGCTTTTCAAACCACAGAAATACTTAACAACGCCTTCTAAATAATCTTGTTACTTGATCAGTTTTTTTTTCATCACTTAATTTATTTTATAAAGTTGTGCATAAGGTTTGATTGTAAATTCTAGTTTCACTGTTAACAAGTTGTATGTAACAATGGCCAAATAACTTGTTAAGCCTATTTTTATCATCATAAAATGGGGATAATAATAGGTCAAGCTTAACACATTGATGTAGAGTCCCTGGATGGTGCTAACAGTTAACAACATTGGGTGCTAAAGGAGAAGTTTGAAGTTTGAGTCCAGTGAAAACCCTCTGGAGCACAGTTCTGTGCTGACATACATGGCGTCACCTTGAGTCAGAGTCACTCATGGCAACTTGTACTATTCAATATTGGGTATTCATCTTGTGATTGTATGTAAACTGGATAGGGAGCTACTGATTGCTCAGTTCTTTACCTACGATGAAGGGGGACAGACCTAACTGTGTAGATTAGAATGAGGAAGGGCTAAGAAGTAGCAAGTAAAATGAAGTTTTTCCAATTTATTTAACTTTAACCTCATGTAGAGAAGTATTACTCATTGTGTTCTAGTTTGTAACAAGAAAGGGAGCTTGTATTAGAATGTAAATTGCGTACTGTTTCCTTTGTTGAGACAGTCTTACTGTGGTGAAAATGACAGCTGAACTGAATGGTTAGGTACATGCTTCGATTTGTATACTGGCATAAGCCCCTTATTTTCTCAAACTGGTAATAGTTTGTGAATGATGGTTGGCATACCATACTTCGGGTAGCACTGATCTCTTAGAGTACAGTAATTTTAATGAATGTTGAATGTATATATAACATTTGCAAGAAACACTTTTTTCTCACATTTCATATCTTTGCTGTCAGCATGCATTTTAAGATTAATAGCATGATGTAATTTTATGATTTCTTCTTAAGTGTGAAATGATATATATGATTGCTTTATGTATGGCATTGCCTTATGTTCTTCCTCACCTTTGGCTTTGACATCAGTTGTCATTCAGCAGACTTAAACAATGAATAAGGTTTACTCTGTTTACACTATCTGAATTAGCACTGTGTGGTGTGTAATTTGTCTATCTTGATCGTAGGCAGAAAAAAACAGAGCTGCAGCAATGGCAAACAATCTTCAAAAGGGAAGCGCTGGACCTATGAGGCTTTATGTGGGCTCATTACACTTTAACATAACTGAAGATATGCTTCGGGGGATCTTTGAGCCTTTTGGAAGAGTGAGTTCAAGTTCTTCAATGGATATATAATAGGTTTTGATTCTAATAATAATTTCTATATATTTGGTTTTGTCAGGTTTGTATGCAATTAATTAGGAGGCGGTGGCTTGGTAAGATTTTTCTGACAGTTTAGATTAAGATAGATCTCCTGAAATTATTTGTAGATAAATTGGTTAAAGTGTTATTGTAATGCAGTAGTGAAATGCAGAATAGTTAGAATCAGTCACATCATAAGTTACTAAATTGTGCACTTAAAATAGTTAAAAGCCCAAATTTTTTGGTATTTCACTACAGTAGAATTAAAAATACGTATGTATATATATATATGTGTGTGTATATATATATATATATATATATATATATATGAGCAAAAAAGTTTAGCATGTTTGGAGTAAGGATTTTTGGAGTTTCTTTAAGAGGTTTTTTTTTTTGGTTGATAAAAATTTTTTATTGTACTTTAGGTGAAGGTTTACAGAACAAAAAGTTTTCTCATTAAACAGTGCAGATATTGTTTTATACACATACTGTTTCATGACATTGGTTAACAACCCCACGACATGTCGACACTCTCCCTTCTCGACCTTGGAGGACCTTTTTTTATTTTGGTGAAAATATACATAGCCAAAGATACACCATTTCAAAAATTCTATATGTACAATTCAGTGACATCAATCATGTTCTTCCAGTGGTGCTGCTATTCTCACTTTAGATGGAGGTTTACAGAACAAAATAGTTCCTCATTAAACAGTTAGTACAGATACTGCCCTATGACAGTGGTTAACAACCGCACGACATGTCAACACTGTCCTTAGCCTTGGGTTCCCTATCACCAGCTTTCGTGTCCCTTTCTGCGTTCTAGTCCTTGTCCCTGGACTGCTGTGCCTCATTAGTCCTGTTTTGTTTTATGGGGCTGTGCAGTCAGCGGCTGAATGGTGAACCTCGGGAGTGACTTCACCATTGAGCTAAAAGAGTGTCCAGGGGCCATACTCTCGGTGTTTTTCGAGTCTCTGTCAGGCCAATAAATCTGGTCTTTTTTTGTGAGTTAGAATTTTGTTCTACATCCTTCTCCAGCTTTGTCCAGAATACTCCGTTGTGATCCCAGTCAGAGCAGTCAGTGGTGGTAGCCGGGCACCATCTAGCTGTACTGGACTCAGTCTGGTCGAGGCCTTGGTAGCTGTGGTCCATTAGACCAAGGAGACTTTTTTAATTGAAGTTTTAGGGGTATATAGAGCAATTTCTTTTCTAATTATTAAATTATAGAATTAATATGTGTCTATTTCTGTCCAGTTAGTCCTTACTTTAGAATAAGATAGGAGTAGTAGGTTGTACTGTAGTTAAAAGGATTGTGTGGCAGTGAAAAAAATCTTGGTTTTTGCTGTACTTTATTTACATCCAGTCCCTTGTACATGCTTTTATACTTCTCTTTCAACACCCCACTCAATATCTTTCTTACCCTTTTAAGTGTCAGTCATGGTTTGAGTTAAGGTATTGGTTATAGGGTTAGGTGCTTATTTGTTTATTAGAAATATGGTATACATACAAAGGGTGCACAGACCACAGTTGTACAGGTTACTCTGTTAACCACAATATGAATATACTTTGTAACCACTAAAAATCTTGAAGAAATGCAATTTGTGGGTGCTGTACTTAGTATTTCATGTTTTCTTAAAGTTTTTTAATTAATAGATTTATTGAGATATTTCACAAATCACACAATTCACTTAGATAAAGTATACAGTTCAGTGGTTTTTAGTGTATTCAGAGTGGTACAGCCATCACCAAATCCAGTGTCAATTTTGGTTATTCTAATTCTAACATTTTTCTAATTTATAGTCTAGTATAATTGAGCAGGAACCCTGGTGACAACAACAGTAGTGCTTGATCACTAACCGAAAGGTTGGCGGCGGTTAAGACTAACCTAGTAGCTCTGCAGGACTTGACAGTCTGTTCCTTTAAAGATTACAGCCTAAAAGACCAGACTTACTGGTCTGACAGAGAGTATGGCTCCCAGACACCCTTTTAACTCAGTACTGAAGTCACTCCTGAGGTTCACCCTTCAGCCTAAGATTAAACAGGCCCATAAAACAAACAGTAATACACGTAGTTCAACCATGTGTACGAGACTAAATGGGCACACCAGCCCAAGGGCAAGGATAAGAAGGCAAGAGGGTACAGGAAAGCTGGATGAATGGAAATGGGGAACCCAAAGTTGAGAAGGGAAGAGTGTTGACATGTTGCGGGGTTGGCAGCCAGTCTCACAAAACAATATGTGTATTGATTGTTTAATGAGAAACTAATTTGCTCTGTAAACCTTCATCTAAAGCACAATTTAAAAAAAAAAAAATGAAGAAAAGATTACTGCCCAAGAAATCTATGGGTCAGTTCTTCTCTGGCCTGTAGGGTCGTTATGAGTTGGAATCAATTCGATGACACCGTATTTGAGGATTAATGTTTGGTGTTTTTAGGATAATGGAGAGGAACAAAGATGTGGATTCGTTTTCTGACTCGTGATTGTATTTCTTTACGAAGGACTTTTGATTACCAGAAGTTGTTATTGAGGCGAAAGGCTAAGATTGGTCAGTTTTTTCCCAGCTCCCCCATGTGTAACTTCTTGCTGGGAAAGTTTCATTCAGGCCTTCACAAGATTATTTTGGGAGGAGGAATTATGATGAGTTTTAAAATATTTTTGATTTGTTAGGGGAAGCGTCTTTGTTGTTACAAGGTTTTTCTTGAGTTTTCAAAACATATTTCAAGGAATGAAAAGTTTTTAACCTCTTCTTTTGGCTTATATAATAATTACGTTTTTCTATTTTAGATCGAAAGTATCCAACTCATGATGGATAGTGAAACAGGTCGATCCAAGGGATACGGATTTATTACGGTAAACAATTACCATGATTAACGTTATGATTTAAAAAGCTTTGATTTAAGCAACATAGTAAAACTATTGATTACAGATTGTGGTTAATATTTTCAAGTGGTTTAAATTAATTTGTAGTTAGTAGCTGCAAATGACATCTGACACCAACTACACAGTTAGGCCTAACTTCACACATTGAAGGCAGTTTTCCACAAGAATGCCTTTATTTCATGCACAGCTTTGAGAGGTTCCCAGAGCCACTCTCATCTTCTGAGCAACTGGCTGTAGCTTCAGGGTTCCCACTACACCCTTAGGGTCACTAATTTGCTAGAATGACTTAGAACTCATTGAAAGCACTATAGTTACAATTTCAGTTTTCTTATAGCAAAAGGATTACAAATCAGATTGGCCAAAGGGAGAGATGAGTAAAGTCTGAGAGAGTCCCGACCTTGAAAATCTGTGTCTGTAGGGAGGGATCATCCTCTCAGCACATCCATGTACACAGAATATTGTCTATCAGGAAAGCTCACCTATGATTGATTGAATCATTGGCCAGGTGATTGAATTCCTGCCCCCTTCCCCTTCCATGAGGTCAGGGTAACTTCAAATTTCTAATCACATGGTTACTCAGACTGGCCAGCCCCCTTCTTGATTGACCTAGTTATTATAAACTAACTAGGCGCCTGCTATGAGTCACCTTGTTAGCGTAAATATCAGTTGTGGTAGGGGTCCACCACGACACTAATCACTTGGGAAATTCCAAGGGTTTAGATGTTACTTCCTAGCAACCTGGGACAAAGGCCAGACCTCTCTGGATAAAAGTTAATCTTTACTACCTAGTAGCTGTATTAAGTGTCCACCAAACGTGAAAGTTTTAACTATTTTACTAAATCCGTGTTTTTATGTATGGTCAGTTTGCTTGGCCAGCTCTTCATATAATTAATTGTAAGTTTTACTCCAGTGTTTTGATTGCCTTATGATATATTTTTTTATCAGTTGAATGAAGGTCTTGTTTTACTTAATGAGGGAGTTCATTTATTTAAAATCATTTCTATGTGTATGTACTTCACAACCAAGATGAGAACTGCGTTATTGAAAGTGTTGTGGCTAACCATGGTAGCCCAGTCCAGACAGGGAATGAGGTGGAAGCTGGACTAATAGTGAGATGTGCTCTTTTTAAAAGCAATCCAAATATGATAGCAGCTTTTCAAATGTATGATCTTACATCGTGTTGGCAACGTTGAAAGTTTCTGAAAATAGGAAATATTCTTAAAAATACAGACAAGTCTAGTTGAATCAGGAAATTGTCTTATATCCAAATTTCAGTAAAACATAAGCCTATTGCTGTAGTGATAATCTGTTGTAAGTTACTGGTCATTAACCTTTATGTATTTCAGTGTATTGGTGAAAGAAAACAATTATTTGTAAAACACAGTCAGCAACACTTTCTGTAATAACTTCCTTAGTGTCGTGGTTTTTTATTTTTATTTTTTGAAAAAAGTGATCATGGTCAGGAAGGATGTGTTTAAAGTTAAAACTGAACATTTACATGTGATTTATATTGAGTATTTCATTCTATTATCAAAAGTATTTAGTATTTTATATGAGGAGAGTTAGTGCTTGCATGTTTGGTCAGTGGACAGATTTTCATTAGGAGACCGCTAAATGTTACCAAAAGATGAGGAAATACTTCACAAAATATTTTATTGTAATTTATTAATGTCAGCTGTCGGTATAATCTACTGTGACTGTGTACTGTGATCTATATGTGAAGGTTTTCTGAACTTCTAAATAGCTAAACAGGAGCCCTGGTGGCACAATACTTCACAATGCTAACTGAAAGGTTGGTGGTTTGAACCCACCCAGCAGCTCTGTAGGAGAAAGACCTGGTGATCTGCTCCTGTAAAGATTACAGCCCAGAAAACTTTATGGAGCAGTTCTACTCTGTCACGTGGGGGTTGCTGTGAGTTGGAATCAACTTGATACACATAACAACATATACAAAGCTAGACTGTATAAATTTACATGGTGCATTTGTGTGTGTGTGTGTTTTGTTTTGTAATAACTATCTGCAGTTGACAAAAATAATTAAACCATTAAACATTTTGGTGACAGATAAAGCTATGGAATGGGTGGGAAGATGTTCCTTTTTTCCATTAAAGCCAGAGTTGCGTGAAAATTAGATTTATTTTTTTCTGTAGGCATTCTGTAATTAAAAGAATTTTAACGATTTTGTTGACAATAAAACCTGACTCAGAATTTTATATTAGAAAATCACATCTGAGTAAACTTTTTTTTCTGAATATTTACATTGGTGAGAAAAGTACCATTTCAGTTTTTTCCAGCACATTAAAAAATACTGTGATATTTGAAAAAATAATTTTTGCGTTTTGTTGGTATATATTCCAAAGAATGAAAATCTGTTATTAGTTGGTAATATTTTGCCATTTAATTCCCCTCATCAACACATTTATTTTTTGTGTTACGATCATGTAGGTCATGTTATAGTTTGAAATTTGACATGTGTTTGGATCAAAATTTTCTGCTTTGTTGTCCACCCAATAGTAATTATTAAATATACCAGACTTAGCAAGTAAATGTTTTTCTTACCTTACGTAGATATGTAAACTAATACGTCTTACTTTCCCCTTCCTGTTTCACATAGTTTTCTGATTCAGAATGTGCCAAAAAGGCATTGGAACAACTTAATGGATTTGAACTAGCTGGAAGGCCAATGAAAGTTGGTCATGTTACTGAACGCACTGATGCTTCTAGTGCTAGTTCATTTTTGGACAGTGATGAACTGGAAAGGACTGGAATTGATTTGGGAACAACTGGTCGTCTCCAATTGATGGCAAGACTTGCAGAGGGTAAGTTTTGCCAGTTGTGAATGATTTATTATGAGGAAGAATGGCAACTCTATAAACTAAGGAATGGAAAAAGGTTTTCCTTATTTTCGTTAGCATGTATTATTTTCACAGACAAATTGCCCTGCTTAAAGTTGTAATGGAATCTATTTACTGGTGATGTATTTTAAGCACCACAGATCAACTTAGAAAATTCTTTCTGCTTTCTATAATGTTCAGGTCCCTGTCCTTAAGAATAAACTTGTCTGCACTTCTTACATCCTGTCTCCTTGTAGATTTATTTGTAATAAGATGACCTAGGTAGTAACCACCCAGAAAACTTATTTTCTCTGCTCTTAACATAGTAAGAACTTGGAAATTTTATCTTTTACAGGTACAGGTTTGCAGATTCCACCAGCAGCACAACAGGCTCTGCAGATGAGTGGCTCTTTGGCTTTTGGTGCTGTGGCAGGTAGGAATTGAATCTTTTCTAATTTGAAATCATTGTTTTTTCATCTAATTCGAAAATTTGCCAAATTTTTGCTTTTGAAAGGACTTACTGAGAATTCAATTCACCAAGTACTTTTAGCCTGTAAATTTCTACAGTTTGTGTAAGGTAGGAGAGAGATAAAAAAAGAATTAACTACACTGTAATAAACTTTTCAGGGTATTTTTGACCAGTGCATCCCATTTTGTAATTGAAATTGACATAAATCTAGATTTTTTTAAATACACCACTTTTGAAGACCATACACAGTTCTAGTTACTATTTAAAGGTGAATATTGTTCCAAAGTAAAAATGTTTCTTTGTAATGTTTATTCTCTGAAAGAATGCAGAGAAACTGCTTTGCTAAATAGAATATAGGAGTTTTTAAAGGAGTGAAATTCCTGGAGGGCAGGAAGAAGGAGAATCGAAATAGTTTATTAAAATTATGTAACAAGGGATTGAGTTAATTAAACACATTATCTCCTCATCTCTTATGGCTTAAATAAGTTACCTGAATTTTGTTTTTATAAACCCTTTGGTTTTAGAAAACTAGAGGAACCGTCCATCTTTTGGAACTTGGGCGACAGGAAATACTTATCATAAAGCATGGCAATTTCTAATACAATTTGGTCTTTTATTTTTGAGATTCTATAACAGAAGTTATAAAATATTTAAGACCATGGTGATTTGCTGTATAGTATCTAAGTATACAAAAAGATCCACATGGTTACTTCATAATTTCCTTTCAATGAACGCATTGTCTTAAGAAAATAAAGCTATCTAGTAAAGGAGAAAATCATTTCTAATTTTAAATTATATGTTATTATTAAGAGGGATGGGGCTTTCAGTGCTTACCTTCTTAGCGAGTATCCCTTTAGAAAACCTGCCTTTGGTTTGCTATACATACCTTCAAACTGTATTATTTATCTTGAAAAACAAACAAACCCACAGCTGTCAAGTCAGTTCTGACTTACAGAGACCTTATAAGAGTAGAACTGCCCCATAGGGTTTCCGAGGAGCTGCTGGTGGATTCAAACTGCTGACGTTTTGGTTAGCAGCTGAACTTTTAACCACTGTGTCACCAGGGCTCCACATATTTAACAGACCACTCTCCTTTAAAGTTTTCTTTTGTTTTTCTGGAGTTCCCAAGTGTCTCTAAAATTATCCCTTTAATAGCTTGTTTATTTTGACTTTTAAAACTCAGTATTAGACATTTACTTTTTTTCAAGTAACCAGATAGTCTTAAGAATGCTACTTGGTATAACTGAAGATATTAAAGGAAATTCATCACTTCCAGAAATATATTGTTATGGTTTGAAAGTTATTCTTTAACCTGAAAACTGTCTCCCTGTATTCCTTCCCAAAATGCTTGGTTGGTAGTCATATTCCAGGTGGTGCTCCTGGAGCTGTTGAAGTGATTTGGTCCCTGCCTTCAGGCAATTGGCACAGTGATGTATAAGAGTCATTTCTAAACAGTATGTTCTACTCTGGACGCTGTACCAAATATATTGATTTGCTCTCCTTCAGCAATAGTATCTGAAGTTAATTGAAGATTTTTCCGTGTCAAATGCTGGTGTGACGATCAGCCATTTCTCCTATGATGTAAGATTGCTTGCCTCCCTGGGCACTATGTGGTTTAATTATGTTGAGGTTGACTGGTTGTGATTAACTAAAATCTCAAGACCCATATTGATCGCTAAATATAGCCGGGAATCTTAAGTGTCTATGTACTTGTTATAATCCTTATTTTTAATGTTTATTACGATGAATTTCAAAATTCTGCTTCTTAGACTTTTTTAAAATTTTTATTTTTTCCCATACAAAAATTTATGCATACATTGTTATGTGACTGATTGCTCCCCCCATACTGTGACAGCACACTCCTTCTTTCCACCTGATTCCCCATGTCCATTCAACCAGCTCCTAACCTTCTCTGCCTTCCCATTTCACCTCCGGACAGAAGCTGCCCGTTTAGTCTCTTGTATCTGCTTGAGCTAAGAGGCATACTCCTCATGAGTATCAGTCTAGTCCAATCCCTGTGTGAAGAGTTGACCTTGGAAATTGTTTTAGTTCTGGGCTGATAGAGATGCTTCTTAGACTTCTAATAAATGCAACTGCATTAGTGGTAAAAACTCAACTTTTTACACAACTGAATGTTCATTCCCATTTTCTCCAGATGGTCACCATTAAAACCTTACACATGTTCCTTTTTGAAGTAAACTGTTGAGTAATGTGCGTGAGGCCTTGTTCTTGAAATCTATTAAAGTTATTGTTGCATTGAATGCATCCACATTTTTCATTCTGTTTTATTAACAGGCCCATTCTGAGAGAAAATATGGTTGGAGACCTTTATGAAACCCATGCTTTATTTCCTAGTTTGTGACAAACAACCTAAATCAGTCATTTTTGAGATTTGGATAGGGATTGCTATACATTAAAAATACCATGGTTTTCTGATATTTATACATTTTTTCCCATTTTAGGAAAAAACAGACAAATTGTGTTATAATTTAACATTTCTTGACAGTGGTCCTTTGGTCCTATCTTCAAGTTCCTTCAGTATACATCAGTTACATTTCTTCAGCTCCCTGAGATGCCAATTTTGAGCACGTAGGACCCAGGTATTCTTATATCCCAATATAACTTGGGCTGCTGATCCTTTAACGTTTTTTGCCCATTTTTTGTGATCATTTTGTTACCTCAAAAAGAAACCCAAATGGTGATAAAGTGTTGCAGTTGAGTCACATTTTAAAGAATATTAGCTTATTAAATGTAAGCAATTTGTAAGTTGTGTATTTTTGTAACTTTTAGGCATCCGCATACAGCATTTTGGCATAAATACATGGTTATTTTCTTGACTGTTCAGACTTGGCAGTTTTAACGTTTTCTTAGCAGCACTCTTTTATGATGCCTTGTAATGTAGAAGTTTTAATGATAATAAGAAAATATATTGATAAAAATTCCTGTTTTTAATACTGGCTGGATGCCTATATTCTTCTTGGACTTTATAAATTATATGCGAAGAGTATACCATGGACTTTATTTCTGCCTCTAAATTTTCAGACTAGGCTAGGGAACCATAATACTAGCATTGTCACCTTCTGGGTGAGACATGACAAATGTTTTTAAGTACTTAAAAAATACATATATACACACACATATGGTTGGTCTTTCCCATATTTGGAAAATTTACTACTTGGTAGACTTGAAAGTGTTTATAGTTGTTTGATGTGTACTGTTGCAGTACTTAACATTTTGAGTATAAACTTCAAAACCATTTTTTGTGTTTATTGTCATTGATGGAAAAATAAATAGTTGCATTCCCAAGTACTTGGAATTGAATTCTCAAGGTCAGGGTTTTTTGCACTTTTTCTGACCGGTGTGATCCCCTTTCCCCATTTCCCATTATGCCCAACAGAAAAGTAATGTAGTAGAATACTTGAGATGTGGAGGATTAGGAGCAATAGGAAGAGAAGAGACAGGCATAAGAAAGTTTCTCAGGTAGGAGGATTGAAAAAGGCCCCAAAGCCTTCTCAATGAGGAATGGGGAAGGCGGTTTTGCTGCCAGGTTTTACTAAGTTCCTTTTGATAAACCCTGCTACTGTAGTCCTCTTTTATTAATGCTTTCCTGACATTTACCCTGTTAGTTGAGGCTCTTCATTGTTCCTGCACTGAGCTGTAGAATTCTCTTTTGTTATAGATTTGCAAACCAGACTTTCCCAGCAGACTGAAGGTGAGTTGAACTCTGTTTATCCTTTTTTATTTGCCTTTGAAGTAGACTTAAAGTAGCAAGACATAGTTGTTTTATTATAGTTTTTATTTTGGGCCAAATTTTGGCATATTGGCTCACATTGTATACAGTGTGTATACATAGTAAGGTCTCTCATAATTTATATTTCAGAAGGCCTTATATACATAAGTCACGAAAATTACATAGGCGAAAGAAATGAAAATTTCCATGCTTTTTTTGCTTTAGTTTGCTTAGAATTATTTTCAGTCTTGTACTTGTTTCATGTTTATCTGTGTGTTCGTATTATTAGATTTTATAAAAACCAAATGAAACAATGTCATTTTAGTAAACATCAGTAAGTGAACTTAGTATGAGATGAGAAATCATGGTCTGACTGACCTTTTTTATGTTATGAAGTGATCTTCTAGCTCCATTGATTTGTGTAAGTAGAACCAAGTAATGAGAGGGGGATTATCTTGTCCTAAATTGCATGCAGATTTCAGACATTGAAATAATAAAGTAGGCTGTGGTTTTTTTTTTTTTTTGTTTTTTTTTTTTGCTTTTAATACCATGTAAATGTTTGCTACTTGACGAGAGGTTTTTACTTTTGAGCAAATTTGGTGTCCGTATTTTAGAGATATGATTGTATATGTGTAAAGTCTATGTTCTTTGATAGTTAGGAAGGAGATACATGTTTATATTTTTCTAGCAAATGAGAGTATTGTACTCATTGCTGTTCTCGTTAAGAGATAAATATTTTAAAGTAGAAAAGGATTTTTCCTGTTAGATGCTGAATTCATTGTGTATTACCATGATTTAGGTTGAGTCCAAATATTTGTTGTACTTTTTCTTAAATTTTTCAACATTAATGATACGTAATCATTGTAAATTTGAAAAATTGAAGTCCTTCCCAGTTGTTTTGTTATGATCTTCTAGTGTTTTTTCCAGCATACTACTATTTGATGATAAGTAACAGAACAATATTGCATATTTTGTAGTCATAATGCATGCACTCTTGCATCTTTAACTTTCCCCAAAATAATTTGACATCATTTATTTCAGCATTTCTATGTTAATTTAAAATTAAGCTGCATGAAAGAAAAATCAGTTTATTGAAGGAAAATACAAAGGTGCTAAAAGCACTTGTAATTCTGTCAGAAACAAGCATTTTTTTATGATGTATTTCATGCACAACTCTAATTTTTATTCAGTGGAAGACTTCCACTTATAGATACTTCCTCATATGATCATTTTAATTACCATAATTTCTAATGCACTGTTTTATCCTTAGCCATGTTGTGTATTGGAATGAAATTTGGTCATATAATATGATTACGGTGAGTTTTGTAACAGCTACTGGTAATGTTTTTATAATTCACATAAAAGCAATGGAGCAACCGTCTTGGACAATGCTATAACTTGAAAAACTACAGTTTTCTATATTTTGTTGCTCCTAAATGAATATTAGTATGTCCAGTAGTTACTTTTGAATTTTAACAGTGAGTTTATTGATATATGCTGTTCTTTTCAGTGTTTCTTGTATTGCACCAAAACAGACCTAATCCTTCTTAAAATTTTGATTTCATAGTATGATTTATTTTTCTAGGATATTGAGTCTTAAATGTTTGATTGTTATGCATCCTATTTTAATGAGATAATCCTTTTAAATATAAGTAAACTTTGATTATCAAAGAAAATATACTCCTATATATTCCTGGGCAGAAACATAAGGGCAAAAGGATATAGACTTAAGTGACATTTTAAAGGATTGTATTTCTACCATCCCCACTGTTCTCAAGGTGTAAACTCCAGCAATCCTACGGAATCAATCTACCGTTTTATTCTTTGCCTTTCTGGATTGATTTGTTCTGATATTTTGTCTAATCAAATGGATTCAGATCACCATCTCTCAAGTTTAATTTCCCTTCTAAATAAAACCCAAAACCAAACAAAACCAAAATTGTTGCCGTTGAGTCGATTCCGACTCATAGCGACCCTATAGGACAGAGTAAAACTGCCCTGTAGGGTTTGTAAGGAGCGGCTGGTGGATTTGAACTGCTGACTTTTGGTTAGCAGCCGTAGCAGCTCTTAACCACTGCACCACCAGGGTTTTCCCTTCTAAATAAAGAATTCCCAGATTTCTTACTATTGACCTTTTACAATAATACATTGCGTCAGAGTTTTTTTTCCCCCTCCTCTGGAGGGGGATAATTTTAATTGTTGCAGAATCATACACAACACATTTACCAACTCATCTTTTTCCACGTGTGCAGTGTGGTGATATCAGTTGCATTATTCATGTGGTGCAGTCCTCAACAGTTATCATTGCCAAATTTTAGGTTGCCTCAGTTTTCTGGGAACTGTGATGTACTTTGAATAAGCATTATTAAATAAGAAAAATTAGTGAAACTACCCCAGTTTCACACTTAGGGTAGTTTTAGTGGTTTGTTTTATTTATAAGGGATACTCTGCTGTATTTTCTATGAAAGTAATTTCTTTTTTTGTTTGTTTTTTTTAGCTTCAGCTTTAGCTGCAGCTGCCTCTGTTCAACCACTTGCAACACAGTGTTTCCAACTCTCTAACATGTTTAACCCTCAAACGTAAGTAATATTCTTTGGTAAAACTCAAAGGTATATTGTGAAAGCTATAATAGTCATCTTTTCTAAGTTATAATTATTCAGATATTTCCAAATATATCATAATTCAAACAGTGCAACAGTTTCAGTCCTTTTAATGTAAACTTGATGTACATTGCTAATTATTTCCTTTGGATACATTTGTAGAGTTGGAGTTGAATTAAAAGCTATTCAGATTTTGTGTTCTCTTTTTTCCTAAGTAGTTTTCCGTGATATTTCCATCACCACTTTATTGTCTCATCAGTCCTTGCCTTTGAAATATTGAACTCTTGTCAGTCTAATAGTAAAGTATCTTCAATTTTTTTTCTATTGGTTACTGCATGGTGTGAGGAATATTTTTTTCCCAGTACCTAACCAGTGATAAGAATAGTTATTTATTAATCAATCCAATCTCTTCTCATTGGTTTTGTATTAGTTTGTGGTTTACCATAGATGGAGCCTTGGGATTCATCCCTGTGAGTGGATGAGTTTGAGTGATGTAGATGTTTGGTGGGGTGGTTTTTTTTTAAATACATTTGAATGTTTAATAGGGTTTAATACTTTGTTACAGAGAAGAAGAAGTTGGATGGGACACAGAAATTAAGGATGATGTGATTGAAGAATGTAATAAACATGGAGGAGTTATTCATATTTATGTTGACAAAAATTCAGCTCAGGTAGGTTTTCTTTGTTTTTTAATGAACAGAGATAGGATGATGTTACACTATTTTATGTCTTAATCTTCACATGTATTTGGAGTACGTTAATGAACACTGTCTTTCCTTACAGTGTTTTTTTCTGAAAGAAGCTTTAACATAGTTGTTAAATACATCTCCCTTAAATAAAGACAATTTCAGGATAATTTTTTACCAGGTTATCCTGTAGCAGTTGCTGGTAATGTTCAAAGTTTGCCATAAGATCCTAGTGTTTTATTGTTTGTATGCTTCCAAATTAAAGAGAACAGATATTCTAGGAAAGACTTTTGGAATATAAATCTTTTCAATAAAATATTAGGTGTATTTACCAGCCTGTGAAACAAATATGTAAACTGTTTTGTGGTTATACAGCACTATGTTTTTCTAGAGAAATCTTGAATAAACTTACATCGTCATCTATCTTGTAGCTACATAGCAATGTCCTTAACGTCTTTTTTTCTTTTTTGAATTTTAGGGCAATGTGTATGTGAAGTGCCCATCAATTGCTGCAGCTATTGCTGCTGTCAATGCGTTGCATGGCAGGTGGTTTGCTGGTAAGTTTGGTCTGTTTATCTGAGCGATTGTTAGTAAGAGTCTAAACTAAGTGAAGACACTAATCCACTATATGTGTTTCTTTCAACAGGTAAAATGATAACAGCAGCATATGTACCTCTTCCAACTTACCACAACCTCTTTCCTGATTCTATGACAGCAACACAACTACTGGTTCCAAGTAGACGATGAAGGAAAATATAGTCCCTTATGTACATAGCTTTTTTTCTTTCTTGAGAATTCATCTTGAGTTATCTTTTATTTAGATAAAAATAAAGAGGCAAGGGTCTACTGTCATTTGTATACGATTCCTGTTACTTTGAAAAAATAAAAATGTTAACAGGAATGCAGTGTGCTCATTCTCCCTAACTAGTAACTCCCACTGTATACGAAGTTGTTTTCTTGTTCTGCCTTTTAAATGTACATTTACAAGAATTACATTAAGGATCGGTAGGAATGAATAGCTCTAGGAGAACAAATGTGCTTTCTGTAAAAAGGCAGACAGGAATGTAATGATATTTTAATGTTTCAGAAGCCTAACTTTTTACACAGCAGTTACATTTCACTAATGTTGGTATTTGGCTCATGGATTAATTAGCAAGATAAGTTTTCTGGAATACATACCTAGTGTATGAAAATTCAAGACAGCTAAAGGGCTGTTTAGCATATCACCTTGCATTCTGATTGATTGGCAAGAAAGGGAGATTTTCAAAATATTTCTTGATGGTAACTTTTCAATTAATGTATCTGTAAAAGTTTTTTTGTAAATATTATGTGTTCTGGTGTGTCTAAAGATTCCAAACAAAATGATCCCTGCATTTCCACAAATGTTCAGTGACAGTCTGGTAAGCAAAGCAGTCTGAGCAGGGAATAGGAAATGCAGAAATAGGTTTTGTCTGGTTGCATATAATCTTTGCTCTTTTTAAGCTCTGTGAGCTCTGAAATATATTTTTGGGTTACTTCAGTGTGTTTGACAAGACAGCTTGATATTTCTATCAAAACAATGACTTTCATATTGCAACAATCTTTGTAAGAACCACTCAAATAAAATTCTCTTAAAAAGGCATAAGAAATCTCATTTCTCAAATATTTTAAAGTCATAGAAACTTGAAAATAGAATATTAGTTTCTCTGACTTTCAGTAATCATTCAGTACTTGTCTCTTCGGGAAAACAGTTGTGTACAGAAAGTCTAGTCTGGAAGACTCAGTTTAAGCTGTCCCTGTACACTCCACTTGGCAATAATTTTTTGGAAACTGGTTTAGGTTTTCCTATGATTCAGTGAGATTCAGGGTACAGTCTTTCAACTTTCCTTTTAGGACTGGTATCTGGGTATCCCTATAGCCTAGCGCATTACTTATTTAGGGTAATGTAGAAAAACTGAGCAACTTAACAAAAAGAAAACCACACATTTATTCAGGCCTTAAGCCTGGGCATTGTCTCCTGTGTGGTATGGGCATCTCCGTAAGAAGAAAAGAAAAAACTCTGAACAGAAGTTCAAACTGGGTTCCCAAATTGTTCTAGCTGCATACTACAGGGGATTTTGAGCTTTAATGTTTGGACAGCCAGCCTTCAGTTTCTGTGCCTAGGTTGAATGTTTTAGTAGCCATTTTACTCCTAATGGAATAATTATGGTCTAGTACTGATTTCCTCACCTGGTTATTTCTGTTTCAGCTACTGATTTTGATACTACTGAGGTTTATTTTGATGTCAGTTGTGACTTTTAATCAACTTTGAGTTTGATGAATATTATTTCCTCCCTTAATTGCCTCAATTCTTTAACTTGAAGAAAATCTTCAGGGTTCAAGTTAACTTTATATTTTTCAACTCTGGGTAGCAGTCAGAGACTTGTAGTATGTAAATGTTTCATTTTCTTCCTAAAATACTTCTTGGTAGCTTCCCATTTAAAAATTTTTTTTTTTCTTGCTTGAACCAAATCCCATTAGGTTTGTCTTATTTCTTTCCATGGAAATGGGCCAATAAACATGGACTTCAGTAGACATTACACAAACTGCTTGATCTGTCAAAGGGGAGCCAGAGTTTCCCCCCACACAGAAATGTTTATATTCAAAGGAAATGTTAGAATTTAGTCATTCAAATAGTGTAATGCTCAATTGCCATCCTGAGTGAAGTCCTTAAGCCAACCCGAGAGCATATTTAAGAGGCGATGCAGGTCAGAGCAAAAGCAACTATAGGCCCTTGTTTGGCCTAAGCAGGTGACAGGTACTTGCCTCTTTGCCACAGAACCTACTGCATCAAGCCAATTAATGGGGGTGGGGGTGG
>NW_004443944.1:28391365-28408765 GCF_000243295.1 Trichechus manatus latirostris
TTATACAGTTGAAACAGTTCACACTATCATTAATTGCTAGTTGGAAAATTATCTGCAATTAACCAGTTGAGCAACTATAAAAGTGCTGATTGGAATGTTTCATTTTGGATAATTCTTCCTGTCAAGCCAGCTGTTAAATCTGATGGACAATCTCAGAACTATGAACATAGCATTGGAAATAAAATTGGTTAAATGTTTTGTAGCGTGTGACCTTGAGGAAGCCTGGACTTGCTCTGAGCCTCAGTTTTTCACCTTTAAAATGATGCTAACAGCACCAGCCTTGTTGTGTGCGCCAAACATTGACCCTTATGACGGGAGAACTGCCCCATAGGACCTCCTAAACTGTAATCTACAGGAGCAGATTGCTAGGTCTTTTCTCCTGCGGATGCACCTGGTAGATTGGAACCACAGATCTTTTGGTTAACTACCAGCAGCTGAGCACTCAACTGTTGCACCACCAGAGCTCCTTAGCACCAACCTTAACAAGGTTTGAGTAATAAGTTTACTAGAATCTGTGGAAGGTCCCTAGGTGGCACAATTTGCCCTTGACTGCAAACCTAAAGGTTGGAACTTTGAACTCACTCAACACTTCTTGTAGAAGTCCTGGCATTAAGATTACACCCATGAAAAAGCCTATCCAACAGTTCTCTGTAACACACATGAGGGCACCATGAATCAGGACAAACTTGACAGCAACAACAGTCTGGAAAGTACGAGGCACAGACAAATTTTCTGTTTTGGTTTAACAGAGCAGGGTTTGTGAAACACACCAGCCCTACTCATTTATTGCTGTTTTTCTCTGGACTCATGGCAACTTCATGTAAACAGAACAAAAGACTGCCTAGTCCCATGCCATTTTCACAATGGTTGGTATGCTCAAATCCATTGTTAGGTCACTATTTTCAGTGCTTTCCATTCTAGGGGGTTCATCTTCTCGCACATTATATTGGACAATATTCTCCTTACTCATTAGCCCACCCCTTTTTAGTCTAGATCATCTCTGGCCAAGCTGGGTAACAGACTGAGAGTGAGAAGAAAATAATGCTTCTAACAGACCACTGTGATTACTTAAAGACTTTGTTTTATTATACTACATGGGCTGGGATGGATGGGACAGGGTAGATGTAGTGAGCAACCATTGCACTAGTTAGCATCGGATGCCCATCCCGATTGCCATGAATGTGCCAAAAGTGCCGCCACTCTGCATCATGGTTTTCCCAATGCCGCCCATCAGCTCCCGACCCCGCATTCCGATCCTGTGAGGAGGAAACCAAGATAGGGCCAATGGGAAATAAAAACACAAGCAGTATTTCCAATCTGTGCTAATGATGAACCAAGCACTCCTAAGTCTGCCAGTTCCTATACCTTATTTACCACTTGCTGGGCATTAACATCTTTTCCCACCTGAGGTGAGTTATGATAAAAGGATCCATCAGGATCTCTGATTCCTCTGATGAATGTCATACATCAGGTTGTGGGAAGCAGCGGATGCAGTGTAAAGTATACAGATGCTCCAGGGTATATATGATCCAATAAAGACATTTGTCGTTTAGATAGTTTTACGGTGTTAAAACAACAGATTTTGGAGTTAGACCTGGGTTCAAGATCCAACCTGAAATTTACAAGCTGTGTCACGTGCAAAATAGGGATCATAAATAACATGGTTCATAAGGTTATTGTGATAAATAAGACAAAACATGCATAGCATTTAGCACAGCACTTGACACAGTTAAGTGCTTAATGGTAAAAAATCTGGAAAAATGGAAATAAGAGTCCCTAAATGTGAAAATGACTTGAGAGCAGAGTGTATCTGCTTCCAACTCTGAGGTAGCTCTTACAGGCCCCATTCTACGCTTGAGGAAAGTTAGCCTCAACCAACTTGCACGAATTCTTAAACACTGAGGCTTTTAACCTGTCCCTCCTGACCGAATGTTGCCAGGAAATCAGTCTCGCTACAGGCCACTGAGAGAACTGAAACAAAATACACTCCCATTAGGCTCCCTCCAGAGGGGATGGTCCGGTAGTCCTGCCTAGAGTTTACCGCCCGCGCCCCTCACCTGAGACAGGAAAAGGTGCCGAAGAGGGCCCCGGCCGCCATGCCCACGGCGCAACCCATTACGAAGCCCATCTTCACACGGTCGAAGCAGCTTGGTTGGGACTGCCCGTAAGGACCCACGGCCACCGGCATCTGCGGGGTGTGGGAGATAGGGACGTGAGGGCCTGGGCGCCAGCCTGGGAAGTGGGAGGACGCAGGAGGGAGGGAGGTAGGGAGCAGGCTCAAGGGTTCAGGGAAGTCTGGGAAGGAAAAGGAGTTCATAGCCTGCCTCCACCACCCGCTTCGCGTTCCGGGTCCCGCGCCGCGGTACCCCCACCTCACCTCGCTCGCGGCTGCGGTAGCTCAGCTCTACGTCTTACACGGTACGCGAAGCGTCTGGCGTTCGCAACCCGAGGAACCGCTTCCGGGGCACGAGGCAACACTTCCGGGATCTCCGGGCTGAGGAGTGCCGCCGCTTCGGGCGGGGGACTCTGCTATCTAGACCATGTTGCTACGAGTCGCCTGGAGGCGGGCAGCCGCGGCCTTGACTGCAGCTCCTGCGTGGAAGTCTGGGGCGCCCATTCGGGGTCTGCGCTTGCGCGGTACGCTCCGGGTCCTGCTCCCTGCAACCCCCAGGGGATACGGGGACCTGTCCTCAAGGGCTAGACTACGCAGCTGAATGTTCCGGAGCCTCTCGCATCCCACACCCTCTGACCTTCTCTCTCGGCTGCAACCCTCAAACTTTTTCAGGCCAACCCTCCGAATGTTTCATCCCGCAGCGCCACCCATCAAATTAGGCCGCGCAGACCCTCAGAGCCTTTGAGGCCCGGCCTTCAAATCTCTACTGGACAACTTTTATTAGAGTCGAGGATCCCGTCCCACCAGTAACCTTTCAAGGAGTTGTCACCTACTCTGTCTCCACATTCATTCTGAATGGCTTTGCCCTTCAGAGCCCTCCCTATTCCCAACATCCTTCTCAAAGAACGCTGTCTTTTTCCCTTACCTTCTCTTACAGCCTGCTCAAGTTCTCAGTGTTTTGTCTCCTTTTCCTTTGAGATTTGACCCCAGCATCCCATAAACTTACTTTCTTACTTCCGTCCAGCTTTTACCTTCTGCTGTCTTGGATGCCCTGTATCCGCAGTTGTGTCCCCTTTTATTTGACCACTCTGTTCTATTTTTTTGTCAGTTGTAGAACATGCTCCCCGGTCAGCTGTTCTCTCAGATACAGTCCCTGCTCCAGAGGCAGAGTCAATGCTGCGACCTATCTATATGGATGTGCAAGCTACAACTCCTCTGGTAAGGATGGAGGGGCAGTTTTTCCTAGAGTTGGGCAATTAAGTGACAGTGAACAGAAATGTCTGGATTCCTGTACAAGTTAGGGCCTTTGAGGTGTGCCAGGAAAAGCAATGAGCCAAGAGCCAGAAGACTTAAGTTCTAGTACACTAGAAATGCCTGTGCTACAAGCTAGCCATTGATGTTGGCTAGTTCACTTCAGTACAGGCACTATAGTAATTAAAAGTACTAGCTCTAGAATAAGCCAGACTTCTACTTAGTAACCATGTGAACTTGGGCAAGTATTAAATGGGTTAAAATTTGTAAAGTCTTAGAACAGGGCCTGGAACATGATGAGGACTCAAATATTAATGCAGGGTTTCACAAGAGCAAGCCTTGTTTGAGAAGGGATATTTGCCTGGGCCCTGTCATGTCCCAGTATCCCCTGATTGATTTAAAATCAGAAAAGGTGTGCGTCAGGGTTGTATCTTTTCACCGTACTTATTCAATCTGTATGATGAGCAAATAATCAAAGAAGAATGGAGCATCAGGATTGAAGGAAGACTCACTAACAACCTATGATAATCAGATGACACAATCTTGCTTGCTGAAAGCGAAGAGGACTTGAAGCAGTTACTGATGAAGATCAAAGACTACAACGTTCAGTATGGACTACATCTTAACATAAAGAAAATAAAAATCCTCACTACTGGACCGATAAGCAACATCATGATAAATGGAGAAAATGTTCATGTTGTCAAGGATTTTATTTTACTTGGATCCACAGTCAACCTCCGTGGAAGAGCAGTCGGGAAATCAAACGCCATATTGCATTGGGCAAAGATTCATTTTGAGGACTAAGGTGCGCCTGACCCAAGCCATGGTATTTTCAGTTGCCTCATATGCATGTGAAAGCTGGACAGTGAATAACGAAGACCAAAGAAGAATTGATGCCTTTGAATTATGGTGTTGGCTAGGGATGTTGACTATACCATGGACTGCCAGAAGAACAAACAAATCTGTCTTGGAAGAAGTACAGCCAGAATGCTCCTTAGAAACGAGGATGGTGAGACTTTGTCTCACATATTTTGGGCATGTTATCAAGAGGGACCCGTCCCTGGAGAAGGACATCACACTTTGTAAAGTAGAGGGTCATCGAAAAAGAGGAAGACACTCAGCGAGATGGATTGACACAGTGACTACAACAGTGGGCTCAAACATAGCAAGGATTGTGAGGATGGTGCAGGACCTGGCAGTGTTTCGTTCTGTTGTAAATAGGGTCGCTATGAGTCAGAACAGACTCAACGGCATCTAACAACAATAGCTGTCATGTCCCAGCCCTTCATAGATCACTTTGCATGGCAGGAATGGAAACACTTGCAGAAACAGGTGTCAGAATAAGGCAATATTTGTAGACTATCTGATGGGATGGTAGAACAATCTGATTTGATATTGATCGGGGGTAGGAGTATATCAGGCTGATTTTTGGTGAGTATCTGAGGGGATGGAAGATTGCTTGAGGCCTAATCTAGACAGTGTCTGAAGGATTGGAAGTGTGTTGAGGCAGGTTGAGCAGGTCTGAGGATGGAGTAGGGCCTGAGTTGACTATGGGCTCAGAATGACTGATTTGTTCTGTTGTGCTCAGGACCCCCGGGTGCTTGATGCCATGCTTCCTTACCTGGTCAACTACTATGGGAACCCACATTCCCGGACACATGCTTATGGCTGGGAGAGTGAGGCAGCCATGGAACATGCTCGCCAGGTTAGTACAGAGGAGTCTGGGAGGTTCTGAGGTCAGATGTTCAGTGGCATGTGGGAAGGACATTTCATTTTTGGCGGGTGAGGGTAGAGATGGAAGTAGTTTGGGGCCCTTTCAGGAAGAGATTCAGAAAGCAGGACCTGGAGTTTGACCTCAGGCA
This sequence comes from Trichechus manatus latirostris, assembly GCF_000243295.1. Classification (NCBI taxonomy): domain Eukaryota; kingdom Metazoa; phylum Chordata; class Mammalia; order Sirenia; family Trichechidae; genus Trichechus; species Trichechus manatus. The sequence continues at coordinate 28,396,592 of NW_004443944.1, forward strand.
TTTGATTAGTTCCAGCATTTCCTAGCTGAATGATCTTGGGCAAGTTACCTAATTTCTCTAAGCCTCAATTTCTCAGATTTAAAATGGGGATTGTAATGTTGGTACAGGGCTTCTTCCTGGAGCAGCTGAGCTGTTGTTCCTCCAGAGCTCTGTCCTAGCAGTGCTTGATCCACATTCCGGCCTCGGTAACTGATGTTAGGTTTCTCTATTTTTTGGCTTGCAGCAAGTAGCATCTCTGATTGGGGCTGACCCTCGTGAAATCATTTTCACTAGTGGTGCTACTGAATCCAACAACATAGCAATTAAGGTAAGAGAAGGAAACCAGAAGGCATATCTGGGCTCTCCTGACTTGGGAGATGGTATCCCTCCATCACTTGGATCTTACGTATGTGTTTCCCAGTCACTCACCCCCACCACATTGTGAGAGAAGACACACAAACACACACTCTTTCTGGTTTGTTGACTTTTCAACCCTTTGCAATCTATCTTAAGTCTTTGCTCCTCTTGAACTGATTGAGTGAGGTAGTTGGATAGGGTCAGTTTTTTGGATGGTAGCTACTTCAGAAAGTGGATAATGGTGATCCAACTCTTTCTTCGAGTCCTTTTGCTCTAGTCACAGTGAAGTCTGTAGTATACTTGTAGTTGTGCATGTTTCTCTACTTTTTTTCTTTAATTATTGTAAAATGTATGTATAACACAACATTTACGAAGTCAACATGTACTTCTTGTTACCCTAGCTTCACTCTTACATACATGACTTCAGGACTGCTCTCCTCTCAGCTTTCCCTTCTCTTTCTGGTCAGATCTGTTTCAACAAGTTCCTTCCATTTCCTCAGATGTTCCTATTTGGAAGTACTGGTGACCGTGGTGCCCTCTGCAGGCATTGATTTAGTCACCCATTCTGGGATTAGTCACTTTATCCTTGGGACACACTCTTGGGATATACGTACCCTTGGTGTTAACGCAAGTAAACTTCTCCTCTCAGTAGTCATGTTGGTGTTTCATAGGACGTAACCACATTTGGCTGGGCCTGATTTGCCAGTATTACTTGAGTGAATGTGAAGGCTTGGATAAATTGTGGTTTGCTTTACTTCAACTCTGGCCCCACTCCCTCTCACTGTTGTCTGCCTCACCGTTGCTGCCAGTGTTGGTTTTCTCTGACCTTGGCCTGAGTATAGGAGGCCTGGGACTGGTTCCAGAGTTGTCAGTACTCTTCCTGATCCTGCTAGCTGTAAGGCATCCTTCCTTTGAACTGCAGAGCTACAGAGCCAGAGTGGAGGTCCCTCCAAAGGTGGGGATGGTTGCTGGAATACGGAGCCTTTTCAAATTTTTGAAAATAATTTGCTTTGAAGTTCTCCACAGATCCCAAATCTAGAGGTCAAGGACTGCTAAGTATAGCTGTAATGGTGTTCCTCTCAGCCTCATAGGTGGGTAGAGTAGTTAAACTACCTGCAATTAGAGAAGTCTACCTACCCTGTGGAGAACTGAGATAGGAGACAGAAAAAAAAAAAATCATTTAAATTACATTATTTATAAACAACAGTAACAGAATTTTGAACTCCTACTTTTATCCTTCCCGTCACCCTGCAACTGTTTTTACATTATTGATGTAAATCATTTTTTGGATAAGATAGAGTATAAATCAGTTTTTTAGTGTTCTTCTTTTTCTGTTCCTTATCCTCATGAATATGTAGTTTATGTACAGTAGTTATAATTTTGGCTTAATTAGTATTCTGCTTTTAAAAGTAGTACTGTATTATAAAGTTATGGGGTCTTTTGCACATTTTATCTCTTTTAGCTTTTTCATTTTTTAAAAGTATGTAATTCAGTGCACGTGTTGTAAGAATTTTTAACCCTGTAAAAATGTTTAAAATGAAAAGTGTAAGTCTTCCTTTCTTTCTGCCCCTTCTTTGACCTCTAGTCCTGCTCTGCAAAGTTAATCCTGTTAATTTCTTTAGTATTGTTGCTGGAAAAAAAACTGTACATATATATAAATTTGCATTGAATATTTTCACAAATTGTAGCATATCATATTTATTCTTCTGTATCCTCCTTTTCTCCATTAATAACCTTACGGTGTTCATTTTAAACTTCATAATTTTTAATATTAACTGCATTCTTTTCCATGGACTTGTGTTATCACCGTTTACTATTTATTTCTATATTGTTGGACATGTTTAATATTTTCATTTTTTTAAGGATTATAAATACAACTACAGCATATTTTATCTCTAAAACTTCATCTTCTTTTTAAATATTTCCCTAAGGTAAATTCCCAAAACAGAAATTAAAGTCAAAGAGTATGAATACAGCTTTTAAGATATCTTTTTAAACAATTCTCTGAAGAGATTATAATGTAAGTGCTGCCTTCAGCAAGGAATAAGTATGTGAGTTTCACTTCTACACTGCCAGATTTGGATATTGGTATCACCATATTTGTCATGTTGTGTTACTTATATACATATAACAGAGAGAGACTTTTTCCTAGAATCTAAGGATAGGAATTGTCCCCATTTTTTGCTTTTGTTCACTTTCCGCTTAGAAATAGGATCAAAGTCATTGTTGTCTCTCTGAGTGTGTTCTTCTTCTTTCTACCACCACCAATTTCTAGGGGGTGGCTAGGTTCTATAAGTCACGGAAAAAGCACTTGATCACCACCCAGACTGAACACAAATGTGTCTTGGACTCCTGCCGTTCACTAGAAGCTGAGGGCTTTCAAGTCACCTACCTTCCAGTGCAGAAGAGCGGGATCATCGACCTAAAGGTAGGAGTGACTCTTGGCAGGAGGGGGCAAAATAGAAGGAGCTTGGCTTCAACCAGTAAATCAGTCTCTTCAGCCTCAGCTTGAGCTTGAAGGAATAGATCTGATTGTTAGGGAAGGATGTAAACAAATAGGCCTGTCAGAGAAACTGAGGGTTTATTTCCCCTGAGTATGTATCATCCTTCTTTTCTCTAGAGGACTTGTTTCTCAGCTTTGTCAGTGCTTCCTAGTTTACATGAGAGCCACTGGGCACGTGTGCAGGATGCCAGGGACTGTCACCGTCGCAAAGCTCTGGCCCCCTCCTCCCCTATACTGATGTCTCTCAACTCTTAAGAGGATGTGTGATTTTCTTAAAGAATATTTCCCTTTTTGGCCCCATTTCCTTATATGTCCATTTTGAGAAGTGAATCCAACATTACCATCAGATTTTGGATAGCAGGATCCCTAGACAAACCCTAAGATGCACTTTGTAGTCAGAGCCTTTACTCCAAACTCTAAACTGCTTCTCATCGTTCTTTGTTTCTTCCCTCTTTCTTCTTGCTCACATTCAGTCAGTCGGCATGTCTATAGTTATTTCTTTCCAATGTCTGAATCAACTCTTTTGCTTTTCATTCCTTTGTTTGGGCTGCATCCTGGATCTTAGCTACCTCTGGACTAAAGCTCTGTTGCCTGAACTAGTCCTTTAGCCACCACCCTCCAGTATGTCCTGCAGACTGTTACCAGACTTTATTTCTAAAGTACTCTTTTGATGTTTTTTCACTTTAACCAAAAACCTTGAGCAATTTCTATTTCAGCATGGAGAATAATTTTGTTTGCTGATGCTGAAGGTCCTTTACATGTTGTTGTTTTTCCTTTGTACATTTTTAAACATTGCGATATAATTCACATACCATAACATTTACCCTTTTAAAGCATATGATTCAGTGGTCTTTAACGTATATACAAAGTTGTGCAACTGTCACCACTATCTCATTCCAGAATATTTTTATCGCCTCCCACCCAAAAAGAGCTCATACCTGTTAGCAGTCACTCCAATTTCCCCCTGCTTCCAGCTGCCTTCAGCTACAAATCTCCTTTCTGTCTCTGTGGACATTCTGCCTATTCTGAACATTTCATAAAATACGTGGCCTTTTGTGTCCGACTCCTTTCATTTAGCATAGTGTTTTCAAAGTTCATCTATGATGTAGCATGTATCAGTACTTCATTCCTTTTTTTGGCTGAATAATATGTTATTGTATAGATATACCACATTTTTTTAATCCATTCATCAGTTGATGGGCACTTGGGTTGTTACCACTTTTTGGCCCATTATGGTTATTATGAACAATGCTGCTCTGAATATTTGTATACATGTTCTGGTATAAAACTAAATTCTCAATTATTTTGTGTCTGACTTCTTTTCTCTTAGCATGTTTTTGAGGTTCATGTTGTACCAGATATCAGTAGTTAGTTCCTCTTTATTGCTGAGAAGTATCCCATTGTATGGGTATAATCCATTGCCGTCGAGTCGATTGCTACTCATAGTGACCCTGAAGGACAGAGTAGAACTGCCCCATAGTATTTCCAAGGATCGGCTGGTAGATTCAAACTGCCGACTTTAGGTTAGCAGCCATAGTGCTTAACCACTGCACCACCAGGGCTCCTTGTATTGGTATACCACATTTTATTTATCCATTCATCAGTTGATGTACATTTGGGTTGTTTCCACTTTTTGGCTATTACGAATAATGCTGCTATGAAACTTTGCTTACAGGTCTTTCTGGGGACATATGTTTTTATTTTGTTGGATAGATACTCAGGAATTGCTTGTTTGTATGGTAAATTTATATTTAACTTTTTAAAAAAACTTCCAAACTATCTTCCAAAGTGAATGTACCATTTCACATTTCTACCAGCAATGTATGAGAGTTTCAATTTCTGCATATCCTTGCTCTTACGGATTGAATTGTGTCCCCCCTAAAATATGTGTTGTAGATCCTAACCTCTGTGCCTGTGGTTATAATCCCTTTTGGGAATGGGCTGCCTTTATTATGTTAATGAGAAAGGATTAGTGTAGGGTGTGTCTTGAGTCAGTCTCTTTTGAGACATAAAAGAGATTAAACAAGCAAGCAGAGAGAAGCAGAGGTGGGTGAAGATAGACACCATGCCCCATGAAGATCACCGAGGAGCCAAGGAGTAAGGAGTTTCCCCTAGTGCCAACAGAGAGAGAAAGCTCTTCCCTAGAGCTGGCACCCTGAATTCGGACTCCTAGCCTCCTAAACTGTGAGAAAATAAATTTCTGTTTGTTGAAACCACTCTTGTGGTATTTCTGTTATAGCAGCACTAGATAACTGAGACACTTGCCTATACTTCTTATTATCTATCTTTTTTGTTATAGCCATCTCAGTGGGTATGAAGTGGTATCTGATTGTGGTTTCGATTTGGATTTCCCTAATGACTAATTATATTAAGCATCTTTTCATGTACTTATTTGCCATTTGTGTATCTTTTTTGAAGAAATGTCTATTCAAATCCTTTGCCTATGTTTTAAAAATTTCGTTTATTTTTTGTTGTTGTTGAGAATGTACACAGCAAAACATATACCAGTTCAACCGTTTCTACATGTACAATTCAGTGACATTGATTACATTCTTCAAGTGGTGCAACCATTCTCAACCTCTTTTTCTGAGTTGTTCTTCCCTCATTAATATAAACTCAGTCCCCCCTATGGTTCCTGTCTAATCTTTCGATTTGCTGTTGTCAGTTTGATCCCATATAGACAGTTCTTGAAAGAACATAATGCTCAAGCTGTTACCCATTTTTTAACTGGGTTGTCTTTTTGTTATTGAGCTGTAGAAGTTCTTTGTATGTTCTGGATACTGAATCCTTACCAGGTACATGATTCGCAAATATTTTCTCCCGTTCTGTGAGTTGCCTGTTCACCCTATTTTTTATTGTGCTTTAGGTGAGGGTTTACAGAGCAAATTAGTTTCTCATTAAACAATTAATAAGCATATTGTTTTGTAACATTGTTTGTCTCTTCACTTTCTTGATAGTGTCCTTTGGGGCAGAAACATTTTTTGTTTTGATGAAGTCCGATTTATTTATTTTTTCTTTTGTTGCTTGTGCTTTTAGTGCCATATCTAAGAACCCATTCTCAAATCTGAGTTGTGAAGTTTACCTCTAGCTCTTACACTTATGCCTTTGGTCTATTTTGAGTTAAATTTTGTGTTCAGTGTGAGGTGATGGTCCAACTTAATTCTTTTGCAGATGGAGATCTGGCACCATTTGTTGGAACAACTATTCTTTCGCCATTGGATGGTCTTGGCACCATAATTGACCATAGCTGTATGGCTTTCAATTCTATTCCATTGATCTTTATGTTGTCTTTTTATCAGTACCACACTGTCTTGATTACTATTGTTTTGTAGTAATTTTGAAATCGGGAAGTGTGAATCCTCCAAATTTCTTATTCTTTCTCAAGATTGTTTTGACTATTTGGGATCCCTTGCAATTCCGTGTGAATTGTAGGATCAATTTGTTAGTTTCTGCAAAGAAAGGCAGTCAGAATTCTGATAGGGATTGCGCTGAATCTGTAGATAAATGTGGGGAGTATTAACCATCTTAACAATATTAAATCTTCTAATCTATGAACATGGGATATCTTTCCATTTGTTTACATCTTCTTTAATTTCTTCCAACAATGTTTCATAGTTTTCTGTGTACAAATCTTGCACCTCCCTGGTTAAATTTATTTTATTAAGTAAATTTAATTATTTTGTATTTTATTCTTTTGATACTATTGTAAATGGAATTGTTTTCTTAAATTCATTTTTGGATTGTTCATTGCTAGTATATAGAAATACAGCTGATTTTTGTATATCGATCTTGTGTCCTCTGACTTTGCTAAAACTTATTAGCTTTGATTTTTTCATATGGATTCTTTAGGATTTTCTGCATATAAGATCATGTCATCAGTGAATAGAGACAATTTTACTTCTTTCTTTTCATTCTGGATGCTTTTATTTCTTTTTCTTGCCTAATTGTCCTGATAAGAATTTCCATTGATGAATAGAAGTGGTGAGAGCTTTAGGTCTTTCACCATTGAGTATGATATTAGCTATGGATTTTCATAGATGCCCTTTATTAGATTGAGGAAGTTCCCTTATGTTCCTAGTTTGTTGAGTGTTTTTATCATAACAAACTTGTTGGATTTTGCCAAATGCTTTTGTTTATGTCTATTGAGGTGATCATGTGGTTTGTGTTCTTTATTAATATGGGGTATTACATTGATTGATTTTTGAATGTTTAACTAGCCTTGCATTCCTGAAATAAATCCCACTTGGTCATGGTGTTTAATCATTTTTATATGCTATTGGATTCAGTTTGCTAGTATTTGTTGAGGATTTTTGCATCTGTATTCAAAAAGGATATTGATCTGTAGTTTTATTTTCTTGTGATATCTTTCTTACATTTTGGTATCATGATAATACTAGCCTGTACATGGTGGTCGAAACCCACTGTTTCAGTCTTGCCGATCACTGTGCCCCTTCAAAAACCCCTCCTTTTCAGCCATGCGGGCCTATGTGTCTCCCTAATGTACCCGGGCCTGTTCTGTCTTGGGCCTTTCCTTACATATCCCCTCACCTTTGAGCTCTTACAGCCTTCTTTGCACTTAATTAATCTTCTCCATCTTTTGAAAACTTAGCTCAAGTCCCACCTTTGTCATGAAATCTCCTTGGCTGCTCAAACCTATTCTGATCTCTTTCTTCTCTGGATTCCCTCAACACTTAATGGCTTTTTACTTCTGTTCTCTGTTGTGTGTATATGTCTGTCTCTCCAACTAGGCTATGTTTCTTGAAGGCTTGTTGTTGTTGTTAGTTGTGGTTCTGTATTTTTATTTCTCATAATGCTTAGCATATTGCCTTTTTTTTCGCTTAGTATTATTTACTGTGCCACAGTGCCAGGTACTGGAGATAGAGGGATGAACAAAACGGGCCTAATCCCTCCCTCCAGGGAGCTTACATTCTAGTGAAAGGGACAGCTGACAAGTAAATGAACACACACAGGTAGTCCCTGACTTAACTGAGGTTCCCTTCTGATGATAGCTTTGTAAGTCGGTTCTGACATAAGTGGAACACCTCTTTTTTTTTTTAGTTTTCATAGCGTGCTCTAAAGCAGTGTTTTCAACAATAAATCATAACATTGAACATCTGCAAATGATAACATCAGCAAATTACATGCTGCAACATTGTATGTAGCATATGTTACTAATGATAATATGTACAAAAAAAAAAACAAAACCGGACATTCCTAAGTGCAGTTTGTCATAACTCAAAAATGTCGTTAAGTCAGGGACTACCTGTAAATGAAATAATTATAAATTGGAATAAGTGCAATGAAGGAAGCAAACATGGGAGCTGAGAGAGAACATGACATTAAGAACCTATGTTAGACCAAGTGTCAAGGAAGGTAGAATAGATGTTGGTGAACTGATTAATAATTTCTTTAAGATGTATGAAGTTTCACACAGATATGATCCTGGCCTTCGTGTTGTTAATAGTAACCCTGTTCTTTGCTGTGTACTCTGTTCTTAGCAGCTCACTCTGACAACCCTAAGTAGTAAAGGCTACCCTCCCCCCTTTTTTTTTACTTTTTTATTTTTAGATAATTATAGATTTACATGGAGTTGAAAAGAAATAGTACAGAAATCTCATGTACCCTTTATCCAATTTCCCTCAGTGATAATATCTTGCAAAACTATAATACAATATCAATATCAAAACTAGGGTATTGATACTGATACAATCTACTAATGTTTTTCTGATTTCCCCAATTGTACTCATGTGTGTATGTTTAGTTCTATGCAATTTTATCACCTGTTTAGGTTTGTGTAGCCACCACCACAGTCAAGATAACAGAACAGTTCTATCACCACAAGGATCCTTGGTGTTATTCCTTTTTTTTTCAATTGTGCTCTAAGTGAAAGTTTACAATTCAAGTTAGTTTCTCATACAAAAATTTATACACCCATTGTTATGTGACGCTAGTTGCTCTCCCTATACTGTGACAGCACATTCCTCCTTTCCACCCCGGATTTCCCGTGTCCATTCAACCAGCTCCTGTCCCTTTCTGCCTTCTCACCTCACCTCCAGACAGGATCCGCCCATTTAGTCTCATGTATCTACTTGAACTAAAAAGCACACTCCTCACAAGTATCATTTTATGTTTTATAGTCCAGTCTAATCTTTGTCTGAAGAGTTGGCTTCGGGAATGGTTTTAGTTTGGGGCTAACAGAGTCCGGAGGCCATGTCTTCCAGGGTCCCTCCAGTCTCAGTCAGACCATTAAGTCTGGTCGGTGTTGTTCTTTTATTACTGCTAATGTAGTCTCCATTTCTATAATTTTGTCATTTCAGTAATATTATATAAATGGAACCATACATTATGTAGCCATTTAGGATTTGCTTTTTATGCTCCGCATAAGTCATTGGAGATTCATTCAAGCTATTGTGTATATCAATAGTTTTTTTCTTTTTATTCCTGAGTAATATTCCTTGGTGTACATGTACCACAGTTTGTTTAACCATTCACCCATGAAGGACATCAGGGTGGTTTCTAGTTTTTTGCTATTATGAATAAAGCTACTATGAACATTCATGTATAGGTTTTTGTGTGATCTTAAATTTTCATTTCTCTGGGATAAATGCCCAAGAGTGCGATTGCTGGATCATATGGTAATTTCATGTTTAGTTTTATTAGAAACTGCCAAACTGTTTTCCAGGGTGGCAGTACCATTTTACATTCCTATCAGCAGTGTATAAGTGATCCAATTTCTTTGCATCCTTGCCAGCATTTTGTGTTGTCACTCTTTTTATTTGAACTATTCCAATAGGTATTTAGTGAAAGGCCCTTTGTCAAGACTAAGCTTGCATGCATTTTGAGTTAGGGTGGACTCTGTTGGCAATAGAGTCTCTTCTCTCTTGCATTTTCTTAGGAACTAGAGGCTGCCATCCAGCCAGATACCAGCCTGGTCTCAGTCATGACTGTGAACAATGAGATTGGAGTGAAGCAACCCATTTCGGAAATAGGTTAGTATTATATATGTACCCTAATTCTTGTCCACTGCTGGAATCTGTATGGGGAGCAGGACTGGACTGGGAACTGTAACACTTTTTAGAGTGCAGTAAGGAAATCAAGGGAAAGCGAAAGTACTTTTGTTCAAGGAAATATTGTAAAGTACCCTTTATGCTCCTCTGTTTTACAGTAGTTTGTGGGAAAAACAAAACAAAACAAAATACACCCTTTTTTCTCTTTCTCTTTCCCCTTTAGAACATCTCTTTATTATCCCCACTTAGAGCCAGGGACTCACCTTATAATCTCTTAGGCATATTAGCAAATAGATCTGTTAATCTTTCTCCTTTTAAATAAAAAAAAAAAATCTGAATGTTAATATGGTATATTGAGACACTGGTGTTAATGAGATGGGAAGAGTGTTATATATATCAGAACATCAGGGGTGTTTTGGCTTCGTGCTTTGCCCTCATTTAATCCAATCAAGGAAGCTAGAACTCAAAGAGAGAGAAGTCATTTACTGTATGGCTAGAGACTAATGATGTGATCACAGTTTTACATTATGGAACCTCTTATGGGTGACTTCCCAACATTGTGCTGTGGGTCTTCCCCTCTGTTGTTTCCTTAGGGCGGATTTGCAGTTCCAGAAAGGTATATTTCCACACCGATGCAGCCCAGGCCGTTGGAAAAATCCCACTTGATGTCAACGACATGAAAATTGATCTCATGAGCATCAGTGGTCACAAAATCTATGGTCCAAAAGGTACTAGCATCCCTTAGAGTTCTTCCTCTCTATACCTCCCAGCAAGCCCTTAAACAATTGTTTCTTGGAGTCTTTGGGAGCTACCTTTACTCTCAGAGGAAATAGAATGCCTTGCAGAATGCAATTGTCATTTAGCAATAGTCAAGAATACTTGCCTATTTGTAGTCCCTAGAAGTTACTCTACAGTAGTCCATTCTTCCTAGTCCATTTAGAAAACCCTTTGAAGGCATATGGAGGCTAATTTGGTTCAGGAACAAGAGGTTTTGTCATAACAAATTTAGCTAGATAGGCCCAGCTGTCTTGTCTGCCCCACTATTATATTCGTTCTTTGACTCCTTCATTCTCAGTGTCTTGCTTTATTTAGCTTGTTGTTGTTGTTAGGTGCCATCAAGTTGGTTCCAACTCATAGCGACCCTGCGTACCGTCTTCATAATCGTTGCTATGTTTGAGCCCATTGTTGGCAGCCACTGTGTCAGTCCAACTTGTCGGAGGTCTTCCTCTCTCACTGACCCTCTACTTTACCAAGCAAGATGTCCTTTTCCAGGGACTGATGCCTCCTGATAACATGTCCAAAGTATATGAGACGAAGTCTCACCATCCTCCTTCCAAGGAGCACTCAGGCTGTTTTTCTTCCAAGGCAGACTTCTTCTTTTGGCAGTCCATGGTATATTCTTTGCCAACACCGTAACTCAAAGGTGTTAACTCTTTTTCAGTCTTCCTTATTCATTGTCCAGCTTTTGCATGTATATGAGGCAATTAAGAATATCATGGCTTGGGTCAGGTGCACCTTAGTCCTCAAAGTGACATCTTTGCTTTTTAATACTTTTGTAGCAGATTTGCCCAGTGCAGAATGTCTTTTGATTTCCTGACTGCTGTTTCCGTGGGCATTAATGGCAGATTCAAGTAAAATGAAATCCTTGACAATGTCAATCTTTTCTCCATTTATCATGATGTTGCTTTTTGGTCCAATTGTGAGAATTTTTGTTTTCTTTAAGTTGAGTAATCCATACTGAAGGCTGTGATTTTTGATCTTCATCAGTAAGTGCTTCAAGTCCTCTTTGCTTTCAGCAAGCAAGGTTGTATCATCTGCGTATCGCAGGTTGTTAATGAGTCTTCCACCAGTCGTGACGACACATTCTTCTCCGTGTAGTCCAACTGCTCGGATTATTTGCTCAGCATAGATTGAGTAAGTATGGAGAAAGGATACAACCCTGATGCACACCTTTCTTTTTTTTTATTTTTTCTCATACAAAAATTTATACATACATTGTTATGTGACTCTACTTGCTCTCCCCATACTGTGACAGCTCACTCCTCCTTTCCACCCCTGATTCCCCATGTCCATTCAGCCATCTCCTATCCCTCTCTCCCTTACCATCTCGCCTCCGGACAGAAGCCGCCCGTTTAGTCTCTTGTATCTACTTGAGCTAAGAGGCACACTCCTCACAAGTATCACTTTATGTCCCACAGTCCAGTGCAATCCCTGTCTGAAGAGTTGGTGTCGGAAATTGTTTTAGTTCTGGGCTGATAGAGAATCCAGGGGCCATGCTTTCCAGGGTACCTCCAGTCTCAGTCAGACCATTAAGTCTGGTCTTCTTAC